>NC_057812.1:285980021-286173183 GCF_018294505.1 Triticum aestivum
TTCTCTCGAAGTCGACTCCTCTCATGCATATAGGTCCTAATGCGTTTTTCGAGGCTAACTTTGACCAAACGTTAGAGCAATAATATATGACATGCAACTTACACAAAGCATACCTTCAATTTTGTATGTCAAAGGAGCTTCCAATAATATAATTTGCATAGTATACATCTCATGTGCTATTAATCTTGTCAATAGTCAAAGGTTGTCTTGAAAAACACATTAGGCCCTATATAGATGGAAGGAGGGAGTAGGTCCCATGCAAAAAATGAGAATAAAATTCAAACATCTGGGCATCGTGGCTCGGTCGATAACATTGAGAAACTTGGTTTTAAAATCATGAAACTTGGCATGGTGCCATCTCATGGTAGTACCATGCCATGGTAAAAAAAATTGGCCGAATAGGAATAAATTTTGGTATAAGCTTCTTGCAAATCGGAGCTTCTCTCAAGAAGTCTCGTGGTTCTGGGAGGGAACGTGTCACCTTTGTCTGCGTAATTCAAATTTGAAATACAAGCACATGTTCCAGTGCACCAAAGTTGGTTGAAAAATCACATGTGTGTCCTCAGGTAAATTTCTAGGTTCCATGTAAGAAATGGGAATGAAATTCAAAATTCTGGGCGTCGTGGCTGGGTTGGAAACATTGAGAAACTTAGTTTTTTAATTCCTGTAAATCCAAAACACGCATGAAAATAATGAAACTTGGCTTGGTTCCATGACATGGCACCAACATGCTCTGGTAAATTTGCAGTCCGATTTGCGAAGGCGCACACATTAACAATCAACAAAGTCATTTTGGAAGAAGTGTTGTCACGTTACAATCAGAAACACAAGTATTATTGAAACCATGGGCGTTCTACTTACTAGTACCATTTATGTGCCGCCACGCGTCCCCTTTTTTATTAGCTAGGAGGCGACGTGCAGGGTTGCTATTTGAGTACGAGAGGCGTGCGATCAGACCCCTGCGCATGCTTATCGGGAGGAGAGCCCTTTGACCTCCATCTGTCGTCCACCTCTCTCCCAAGGTCCCCATTAATGGCACCCGAGCCTCTGTTTAATGGCGTGGCTTTAAGAGAGAAAAGAAAATTTGAAAGCACGGATTTTGATGTAAGATCCGACGGACCTATATAGCATCTACTGCGACTTATAGCAAGACTGATGAATATATAAGGATGATTAAATTTTTTTTGATCAAAGAAGGGCTTGCCCCTTCCGATTTTCATTACTGAAAACCACCACAATTCACAAGAAGTTCAGCACAACTCCAGCCTAACACGAAGGACTAAAAGCTACCAGATTGAAATCGCAACATCCCAAGAGGCCAACAAAGGCCAAAAATCCGCGCTACAACCCAACATTTCACAACCGACGACACAATCCACATCCTAAACCGATTATTACATCAAAAGAAACCAGGAAACTAGTCTCCGTGGCGAGTGGCAATGAGCTCTTTCGTGTCCTCAAGACGCTGCTTGAGAACATCCATGGATTCCTCCACCAGCCTTTGGCGCTTGTTGCGGAGCATGTCATTCTCGTCCATAAGTTTCTTCAACAAGGCACTAGTCTCCTCCTGCGGGTCTGCACTTCGGACGATCTTCTCCCTCGGCAGGTCGTGCTCGGCCCGGGGCCTCTCATTGCCCTCCCTTAGTTGCCGGATGACGCCGGTAGCCTGTTCAAACGAGGCTATCATGTCGTCCTGCAACCTCGCCGAGCGGGAGATCTGATTCCTCTGGCTATGGACGATCGCATGCATGCGCCTATAACAGTCGTCGCATGCCCGCAAGAAATTTTCCCAGGCCGCCGCGGCACGGCGGGACATCTCTACTGCATTCGTGGCGCGGCGGGACATCTCTGCTGCTTCCACGGCGCGGCCGGACCAGTCTGCTGCATCGACAGCGTGGCGGGACCTCCGTGCTGCTTCAGCGGCACGGCGGGACCTCTGTGATGCTACTTCCGTGCGGCGGGACATGTCGGCTGCTCTCGCAGCAAGGCGGGACATCTCTCGTGCTTTCGCTTCCATGCTCGCCTCTCCCTGGTGGCAATCTCTCGACCCAGAACTCACGCTGGCCATGGCAGACGCAAGGGAAGGATGTTGAATGACTTGTTTGTTTTTGTGGATGAGGAGTTGAGGAGGAATGTGCAGTCATCTTGGCATACTAGTATTTATAACCGAGTACTAATACGCTCCTAAGTGGGAAACTGTTTAGGTTGTGATCGGTGTGAACAGGTTTGCAATTCAATATAGCATGGAGTAATTTGGAATGTGACGAGACGCAAGCTCAAAATTTATTGACGGTTCTAGTTTCGAAGTGCGGCACTATTCCCGGATGGAGTACTTCTTTTTCTACTCCCTCCTTTCTGGTTTTATAGGGCTTATCATAAAATTTTAGTTTTTCCATTTTATAAGGCTCAATTTGGTTGTCCCCAACACATGTTCAGATTCCAAGGTGCATTAAATCATTGCATGCATGCAAGTATTAAGAGAAAATTGACCAATGCATGTACTTTAGGCATGCATGCATTGCAATTAATGCATTAAACCTATCTCTCGGGACTTCTCGCACGCACCATCGTGCCACCCACAAAAACTTGTACTCTGAGTTTAGTAGTACGTTATACAGGAAGAGAAGAGGTGCACGCACGCACTTGTCCTCTCACACACGCGTCTATTTTTCTCGAAAAGGAGGATGATGACCCCCGGCCTCTGCATCTGGGAGACACACACGCAAATTATTGAAATATATCGAGTGCAGTGCTTCGATGTGTCGCGTCAACTTGTACATCAATGAGAAGTTTGATTATCCTCTCCCTCGCGGACTTAACTGCACATGCCTTTGGCTGTATGACAGGTTGGCCACACACCTGTAGGGCCCACCTGTCATACACGCAAAGGCAGGAGAGTCCCTCCCTCGCCCATGAGCGTGGTGGATGGCAAGACTAGGAGAAGCTTTCGCTACACGCTCTCCCTCCCGCACGCGGTGGACATGCAGCAGTTCAATCGGTGTCAGATGGCCAGAAGCGTACTTTAGTACTCCTCCAGTGCAGTAGTATTCCATCATTGTTCGACTTCCCGAAGAGGCGAAGAGCCAAGTGCAGCCCGAATGCTTGTGTGGCAGTTTCATGTGTATAGTAGTCTAGGATAGTGTGTACCGTGCATGTAAGCTTAAAATCGTTGGGGTCGGCTCCATGCTATGTGGCCGTCTTGAAGTTTTAAAAAAAATAGTCTTCTGGCCCTACCCGAAAACTGCCGCGTGTACTGCCCGGGAAAAGCCCCGCCCTCAACTTTTAACTACGCGAAAACAGTTCGAGCTTGTTCGTTCTATATAAATACAGTACTTGATGTATGTTTCGAGCTTGTTCGTTCTATATAAATACAGTACTTGCTGTATGTTTATTCACCCGTGGGGTTGTTCAATGAATGGAGGGGCGGGGAGCACAAGTGAACAATACTGTAGTACTACTAGTAATAAGTAGGAGTCATACAGTAGTCACCTTAAATAGAGAGTTTCTTTTCTTTAATGCCACGTACACAAATTGAAACGCTTGTTGTGGAGAGAAAAAAGATAATCACTCCACTGTATATGGACGTAGGGGCCTGAGCGCTTGCTTTACTAGGGTTGCTCTCTTCATTCTCTCATCCTCTCCAGATATAAACAAGACAGCGGTAGCGACATTTTCTCTTTGCTCACCGCTGGTCACAGATCCGGTCGGATCCCTTCGGCCGGTGTGTGTAGAGGACTAAAAGGTGCATCGTTCACGCGGTCATCGCCGCCGAGGGAGGAAACCCACAGCTGCCGGAGGGGCCCGATCCTCTGCCCGTGTCGTTCTCTCCGACACATGGCCGGCTCGGGAGGTCCTCCGACCCTTCTTCCTCCCTGCCGTATTGTCCACAGATCCGACCTGCCGCCGCTGACATCCCGGTGACCCTCAGGTATAAGTTCTTCGAAAGCGGCCTTGCTCTACTGCCCCAGCTCCCCATGTGTTTGCATGTGCATCTTTTTCTACTCCCATCGGCTCTTCCAAAGCCACCTAAATTTTTAGTATTATTAGAGGTAAAGCTACTTCATGCATTCGAATCTAGGGCTTTGTTCAAACAACGAAGAAAGGGGGGAAAGTTGTAGCATGAATCTAGGACTTGATTTAAAGAGGAAATAATATGGTGAAAGTAGTAGAGACCGGATACCCAACCGGTCTCTTGGTTGAAAAGGGAAATAATGGGAAAACGCGGTACAAACTGGATAAGGAACAGATCTATTATTGGTTGAAAAAAGGATAGAAAGTGGCGGCTGGTGGACAAGTCAACAGAGTATGTCCAGGATTAGATTTGCTGCCATCACATAGTAAAAGGTCTCCAGGATTAGATTTGCTGCCCTCACATAGTAAAAGGTCTCAGGATTAGATTTGCTGCCCTCACATAGTAAAAGGTCTCCAGGATTAGATTTGCTGCCCTCACATAGTAAAAGGTCTCCAGGATTAGATTTGCTGCCCTCACATAGTACAATGGCACTCCTACTGTTTTCCCCAGTATGATAAGTAAGTTGCTCCTTTACGCTGCTGAGTGTCCTGGTGTCCCCATGGTCCCATGCCCTTAAACCAACTCTTTAACCGTTGTTGATTTACTGTGTCTGGTAAACAAGCAATGCCACCATTAAAGTAATCCCATATTTGAGGAATCTCATTGTTGATCGTAATGCTTCTGGTAACATGAAGCATCGCTGACGTTTTAAAATTTCTATTGTCCTTGTGTGACTGCCATGAACATAATTAAGATGCTTCTTTTCATTTTGTGTATGTTTCGTATATTCTTATTGACCAGCAACTGTTTACTTTCTATCTTTTTCTGCAGATAGGGATATCCATTTCACCTTGTTGCTATTGTGACCTTTTGGTGAACTACAGAAAACACTTTTTTGGAATGAGTGTCTTGTGCAGTTCAACTAAAATGTCACGTGGGCAACATCTCTCAATTTTGGTGGAACTGCACAAAATGGTGATTGGAGTTTCCAAAATCTCCGTCAAGTTCTGCTGGTAATCTCGTGCAACATTTTATTAGCCTTTGCAAGATGGAGCCGTCACTGTCACCACAATGGCACTTTATTTTAGTGGAACTGCACAAAAGGATAAGAAAATTATAGTTGCATCTTACATGAGCCGGACAGCCAACCTTAATGTTCCTCAATTTTAGTGCAACTACTAAATAAGAACCTGCCAGCTCACAAGAGCAAGTACTTCTTGCTAGCTGAATGATGCAATCTTTGCTTCATTTCAGGTGAACTGCAGAAAAAGGCGCATGAATTGAATCATGGAACTCCAAGCAGACCTCATCCAAGTAGAGCTGGAGGTTGAGTTCAAGGAGGCTGCTATTAAAGAGAAATCATGCTCTCCTGTCTCCTTGTTTGTGTTGTGCAAACATGTTGTGCAAACAGGAATACTCAACTACAGATGTTGTGACGGTCAAGAGCATTCGCCAAGTTCTTCGATTGTATGACATGGCTAGCCAAGATGGATTTAATCCCGATATTCACTTTATCAAAAGGCTCTAATGGGTTGGTTCTGAATCTTGTAAGCTGGGAATCAGTGAGATGTGTAGGCATCTTTGTTGTACTTATTATTTGGATCTTATTTGTCGGTTCTAAATCTTGCAAGCTGGGAATCAATGAGATGTGTAGGCATCTTTGTTGTACTTATTATTTGGATATTATTTGTTGGTTATGAATCTTGCAAGCTGGGAAACACGGCATGATGATGCAGAGGACAACAACCATAACAAACAGTTCAAACTCGGTAGTATTATCTTTTGTGAAAGTGCGACAAATGTGATGATCGTGTGCGTCCTGAGAACAATAATTCTAATTGTTGTGCATGTTGATCCTGTGGCACTGATAGAACGAGCGAATGCATTGCTTGTTTTAAGTACAAATTTCTATTAAAGCTAATTAAATTTAAGTAAAGTGACCACTAACTCCTGTTATTACAGTACCAATACAGACCCGCTCGTGAACCGACGTGTGGTCGAGGGTGCATCTTCTATCGGGCGTGCAGCGGACGAGGGAGGGGTAGTAACTGTTGTCGCCTGTACACACTCAGCTTACTGTTGAATCCAGTTCCCCAAGAGCTGAAAAACGAACTGCTGCCGCCGCCTACACACTCATTCACTCGAAGAGACTCCAATGGCGATCCGAGTGGTGAGCCTGCTGGATATGGACTTTAGCAAGGAGTTCCCCTTTGAGTTCGCCATTCAGTCCTATGGCTGCACCAAGTTGAATGTGATGTACACCAACAATACGGACTCGGTGAAGCTTTGCCTCGCCTCAGTCCTATGGTTGCACCAGGTTCTGGAGCATTCGCCCGTTTCATCGGCAGCGCCGACTGCACCTTCGCTACGGTGGAGAGAAGGAAGAACGCGACGATTCAGCCATCTGGTGCAACAAGCTGGTCGACATCCAGAAGCAATACAAGATCATCAGCAACGGGCAGGAGAAGGACTCCGTGGTTGACCTCGCTGAGACCATCATCGACCCCTGATACGCCAACATGAAAGAAGATGACCTGAACACGTGGGAGGTACCTCTGAATCTAGCCTACATAACCTACGCGGCCAAGGGCGCATACACATGCTACGACATGTACATGCAGATCTTGGACATGAGGGCATGTCTGCTTCTCGTAACCGACGAGTACACAAACAGCCGCAGCGTCATGATCAAGCGTGCCAGGAAGGTCTAGATGTTGTACTTTCTGTTTATAAGCACCTTTATCATGTGAGTGTTTCATGCATTAGCCTATGTGTAGTAATTATCTGTTTTGTCCAAAATATTTCTTTTAAGAACCCATTAACCTAATTGCTTTTTAGTGGCAATTTGCTTATGTATGTAAACTAGTTCACTTGTCCGTAAAAAAAACTAGTTCACTCGGCTGCCGTGCTTTGAATCTCCTTCCTCCCAACATATTCCCCTCCTCAAGTGGACCCAGCAGGTCTCTGAATTTTCTCCCACTTTCTTTTTCGATGTAAACTGAGTTTTCTCCCAGTACTTTCCCCTAGAACCAACTCAACTGTCCCACGTCTAGCCTAAAAAATAATAATACCCCACGTACTATTAACTCATCAAATTAAAATGATATTTTATTTCGTAAGTTGAAAGTTCTTACAAAATAATAATAATAATAATTGTTTATATATAACTTGGCAAGTTAACTCCTAGTGATTGCGTACATAAGCTTGCAAAGATTTTACTGACGTGCAATCATGTGTTTATGTTTTTATAACATTTCTCCGTCTAGCCCAACATGATATTTTCACCCAGCCCAGCAAGTCCGCGGCTTTCGAGAAAAATGCAAATGGGATTTAAATGGGCTGCATAGATGCTACATCATTGTTTCACCCAGCCCACCAAATGGACTAAAAAACAAATGGACTGACATCTGGGTCCACGGCCACAGCCCAGTTTTTTTGTGATTTGCCAAGTAAGTTGCTTTGTCAGGCCTGTTGGGCTGCAAATCTTTCAAGACGAGGAGAGCTTTCATTCGGTTGGCCGAGAAAATGGCCCATCAGTAAGGAGAAATGGGTTGTACATTTTTAAAACACATCAAACCGGCAATTAGTTTCAAATATCTTTTTTTCATTTCGATATTTTAAATTACATTAATTTTTATGCGTGGAGAATTTGTTGGATTTTATATTGATATACATTTATTTTTAAAATCAGTTTGAATGTGAGTCGAAATTTCGGGATTAAAAACAGTTCGGACCGCACCGAAATATGCAAAATTTCGTATAATTTTTTAACCGTGGCCACAATATGGGCTGTAATGCTAACAAAAAGAATATGGGCTCCAAACAAACCTTAAGAATTAGCAAATGGGTTGTATGCTGTTTTCCATAGATTTGAGGCTTTCCTAAAAAAAGGTTGACGCACAAGCAGTGACTGTTGGATGGCCATCCAACGGCCGTCGTGCTTCTTCAATCTCTGCTCTTCCTGCTCCAGCCGCTCAAACAGGCGCCGGCGGGACTGCCTGCTCCCTCCTCCCCGCGGCCGGCTCTGCTGCCGCGCAGGCCTCACCGCCCCACCGTACTCCCATCGCTGGCCTAGCCATCCCTCTACTCACCCACACCTGCTGTTATTCTCCGGCGACGGCAGACGAACCAGTAAACCCTCGTACAGTCGTACTCCCCTCCGTGTGGGAAACAACTGCCGAGTCTTCCCTACCTCCGTGTCGTTCCCTTCCTAGGCCTCGCCGTGGTCCACCGCCCTGGTGCTCTCGGTGCGGCCTGGTCAACGTGGTCAATGACCGACATGCATCTGAAGTTGACTTTACGTGGAGAGGACGACAACTGGGTCCATGGCCGCACGCAAGGAAATGCCTCCTTATTACGCGCAAAATAATGATTCCTCCACCTGACATCAGGGACCCACCGAAAGGGCCTATGTATTTCGTGAAAAAAACGTTACCGCCACTGACAGCTCGGACCCACCAGCTATATCTTCGCATGCAAGGAAGTGCCTCCTTCTTAAGCACAAAAAAATGAATACTCCCCCTGTTAGCTGGGACCCAGTATAGTGGTAGGCTGACTTGTGGGCCTACTAAGTTGACGGGAACGGAGGGCTTCGTCAACTTAGTCAATATGCACGATTCTAGCTCCAGTGACCGTACGATGTCCATCCAACGGCCGTAGTGCTTCTTCAACCTCTAGTCTTCTTGCTCCAGCCGCCCAAACCAGCGCCGGTCGTGCCTCGTGCTCCTGCCTCCCGTGGCCGGCTGTGATGCGGCGGAGGCCTCACCGCCCCCTACTACTCCCACCGCTGGTCAGGCCATCCCTCTACTCACCCACACCCCCTGTTATTCTGCGGCGACGGCAGCCTCACATCGCAGCGAACCAGTGAACCCTCGTACTCCTCTACACATGAGCATCCACTACCGCGTATTCCCCGGCTCCGCGTCGTCCCCTTCCTAGGCCTCACCGTCGTCCACCGCCCTGGTGCTCTCGGCGCGGCATGGTCAACATGGTCAAGGAACGGCTTCCATCGGACATGGACTGTACATGGAGAGGCTGACAACTGGGTCCACGGCCGCAGCAAGGAAGTGCCTCCTTATTACGTGAAAAATAATTATTCCTCCACCTGACAGCGGGACCCACCAGACAGGCCATCGTATTTCACGAAAAAAACTATTCTTTAATTAAGTAATAAAAAATAGAGAAATAATTAAAGATATAATCCTTGTCAAATTAGCAAAGATTTTGGTTCGAAATCCTTTCATTTAATTAGCCATTCCCCCTGACTGCTGGGACCCACCAGCCATATCTTCGCACGCAAGGAAGTGAGTCCGGGCAAAAAAATGATTCGCCCCCTGACTGCTGGGACCGACTAGCTACATCTTCGCAGGCAAGGAAGTGCCTGACAGTCGGGACCCACCTGGTCGAAGCGTACGTAGCATTGTCATTCTGGTCGAGAACGTGTACGTACATACTGGTCGATGTAGAGGCGCGCACGTGTCATAGTAGAGGCGCGCACGTGTCATAGTAGAGGCGCGCACGTAGCATTTACACGTATGTACAGCGGCCAGGGTGCAAGAAAGAAAATACGGCCATGTATGAGTACATACGGGCGGGGTCCCGAACGCCTACTCGCGCATACGTACGGTGACGGCTCGTGTACATGGCTGGGTCGGAACGGAGAAACAGCATCGTCGTCGTGTTCATGGAGAGGCAACGGAATGCGTCGTGTTCATGGGAAGGCAATGAAATGCGTCGTGTTCATCGGGAGGGCTTGGACGGAACAGGCGATGGAAACGAGGCCTGGCGTGCCGCAGAATGGAGGAAACGGCCTTGTGTCCAATCGGCCACGTTCGAAATGGGATCCTGTTCATCGGGAGGGGTCTGGAGTACCACAAAACGGAGGAAACGGACCTCCTACGGTCGAAATGGGGGTCCTGTTGATCGGGAGGGGTGTGGCGTACCGCAAAATGGAGGAAACGGACTTGTGTTGGAGTGCTACGGTCGAAACGGGGGTCCTGTTCATCGGGAGGGGTGTGGCGTACCGCAAAGTGGGACTCCACGGGATATTGTTCATCTCCACCGTCGACCTCCTCCAGCCTCCACGGGCTCCTGTTCATCCAGCGTCCACCGCTCGCTACTCCATCGGCTACTGTTCAACCACCCCTCCACCGTCTACTATTCATCCAGCCCTCCACACCACGAGGTCCTGTTCAACCACCCCTCCACGGGCACCCCTCCACCGTCTGCTGTTCATCCAACCCTCCACACCACAGGGTCCCGTTCAACCACCCCTCCCCCGTCTACTGTTCATCCAACCCTCCACACCACTGGGTCCTGTTCATCCACCCCTCCACCATCTACTGTTCATCCAGCCCTCCACCACACCACGGGGTCCTGTTCATCCAGAGGCAATGCCACCGCTCACTGTTCATCCAACCCCCCCTGCAACGCTCACTGGGCATCCCATCAATCGGCTTCAGTTAGCAGTAGTAGCGAAGGAATCGCTCGATCGGGTTCAGTTAACAGCCATCGATCGATCGCTCGGGTTCAGTAACGTGTAGCCTGCAGTGCAATCGCTCGGGTTCAGTTAGAGCCCAACGCCTCGCTTGGGTTCAGTTAGAGCCAGCGCCTCGCACACACGCGCGTACGTGTACGAGAGAAACATGCATCTCTCGGCCCCCGACCTCCCACCATAACCGGGAACTCCCCGAAATTTTCCTCCCCCTCGCTTCTACCATGGTTTTTTCCGTCATGGACGGCCCAAAGAATGTCATGCAGCTGCGTCTCTGGCCCGCCTAGGACGAAAAGCCCACATCTATGATGATACTGGGTTTTGTCACAATTATCGTCATAGAAGTGTCATATGTATGACAGAAAAAAAATTCGTTCGGCCCAAAATGTCACGGATGTGTCTTTTTTTGTAGTGTGATGTATGAAGATGCCATCAAGAAAGATCACAACAAATTTTCTAAGGAAATGCACAAGCTCATATATCATGGATGACATGGGGATACAAGATGAAACAAGACAATCATAATGTGAGTCAATCCATGCATATGATGCACATTTGTCATGTGTATGATATGTCCATCGAGCATGCGATGTGTGAGCACAATCAACAAATATGGAGGTGTTGGTGTATCAATGCTCGATGTCATGGCATGAGTGGAGGTTCGAAGTTGCATCCAATAAGTCTGAGCGCTCCTTAACTTGAAGATCCATAGAGCCAATCTCCCATGTCGCTCCTCCATTCGCGAGATGTATCATGTAGACAAGAAGAAGGAGACAACAATGAAAGAGTGACCCATCCAATATGCATATTTGAGGATGGCTCCATGGGAAGGAGTTCACCTTTAGGATATTCTCACAAATGTTGGTGTTGCACATCGTGTATGCCTTCACATGACCAAATTGTCTCATGACGGTATCGCCTTGTGAATCCTTCAAAATGAAAGAACATGACAAACACTCGGAAAAACAAATGAGGTTAGCGGAGATGCAAAACCTATCATTCATGTGGTAAAATACCCAACAAGTGGATGCATCGTGCTCATCATAAGAGAGGACAATGTAGCATTTTATAGTATGGAGGCATATGGTGCGAGAACAACCAAATACAATAGGCTCAAGTAAACTAGCATGCGTCACATGTAATATGTCCAAGTCTCCAAGATCAATAAGCATAGGTGCAACAATTGGAAGCAAGCGACAATGAACAAGATGTATCATGTGAGGGGCACGAGCATATATGTCATCAACCCAAGAAAGTGAGTAAGAGTGGAACATGGGTGATGTAGCAAAGCAAGTAATCATAGTGATCAAGGCAAGCAAGCTAGTAGTGTGAAGATGCAACATACTAGAAGGAATCATGGCAAGCATGTCATGGGTGCAAATAGTGTGCATGAATAATTCACATGACGTAGCACAAGCATGAAAGGAGGATATGAGCAAAATAGCATCAATAGCATGAGGCACATGATAAACATGGAAATAGCAACAAGGATCTCCACCAAGCATGCAAATACACATAGGAGTAGCATAATGGTGAATCATGGATAGATGCAAGCAAGGGTCACAATTGCATGGCAAAGGCATAGAAGCAAGCATAGCATGCAAAGTGAACACGGTAAAATGAGCAAGAAGCGATAAGCGGTATATAGCCCATAGCCGTGTGAGATCCAAGTGAGAGAGATGTGCATAGTCGTTGCACGGAGAGAGTGGTGGGAAGGATAGTTCACAGGGTCCCAATTCATCTTTGCTCTCAAGAGCTCATTTCGTCAACTCTTGGGATTGATAGGTTGACGAGTATACGTGAGTACCTACACAAAACAAAGACAAAGGGAAAATTGTGTGTGCGTGGTAGATGTACACATCATCCATCATGATGCGCACGTGCTTGTGTTGGCTAGCACAAAATATCCAATGCTCAAATAAATGAGATGCGTGATATAGAAACATGTCATCCATCATGATAGGTTTTTTGTTATGTATAGCATAATGGAGACATAAATTGTGTAATGCATCACAAGAAATATGTAGTGCATTGTTATTCATGGAATGCATACGGTGCAAGCAATCATGGCAAACATGCAAAATTTGGAATGCATCGAAATCTCCTAATATGTATGAGGAAACTATGGGGGTCTCCTCATGAGAATTAATGGAAACATCACATGGAGAATATTGACAACATCCAAAACAAAGCATATTTGGTTCTATGTGATCATGGCATGGCATAGTAGATGAATTGTGCAAATCATGTAAAGGAAGAATGGCAATATCATCACATGAAAAACGAAAGCCAATGACCATCATCTCGTCATCTATGCCATAAGTGAAAATTGGATTGATTTTAATGGGGCATACATAGTTACTATGTTGAGATTGAAATGATGCAATATGGGATATCTCACTCATAGCATATGACAAGGTTAATGGATTCTCAAACATGATGTGACCAAAAGAATTTTCACATGATATCCTATGGAGCATCACAACTAGGCAACTCGAGATGCTCATCATCATATTCATCATAAATAGGTAAGTCATGACATGAGGAAGCCGCACTGGCATGAAGCATGGGAATAGGTGTGTCAACATCATGCAAGCAATCATTCGTAAAATAGTCCACTAGTGGGACAAGATAAGCACCATCACCTATGTTACCTTTGGAGCATCGCTCATGTGTTGTAGGTGAGGTCTCGAAGACCGAGTCATGGTCATCTTCATCTTGATGGAACCATGTGGGGGTGCATCATCATCCACCATGGCCATCGTCGTCTCCATTGGAGGTATGGACTCATTGAGGATAGGCGTGTCGTCATGTGGGAGACCTAGCACCAAAGAAGAAAACACACTAGGAGTAGAGGTTAAGTCATTAGAAATCAAAGTAGCCTCACATGCCGTCTCAACTACCTCACTCACTAAGTGTTGTGGCTCACTCACTCCCTTGTGGATGCTCTCACTCATATGGTTGGTGGAGTCACTCAAATTGCTCTCAACCTCACATAGGAAGTGTGGCATGCTCTCAAGTGTGGGACTAGTGGTGGTCACACTCATCCTCTCATAGGAAATGCACTCAATGTCACATATGGTGTAGTCACTCATATCACTCGTGGGGTGGTGGCTCTCCTCCCATGGCAATTGGGGCATCTCGTCACATGTCGGTTTCAGAGAGATGTTGGTGCAAATGTCTCCATGCTCAATCATGTCGTAGTTGTAGCCATGGATGAAGGCCGAAGATGGCACATCATCACTCTCCTCTAAGACCAAAGGTAAGGTCTCATGTGCGGTCTCGTAACTTGACTTGGAGTATGAGTCCAATATGGGTGCCATCTTCATGTTGTTGAAGAGGTTCGTGCGCGTCATCGTGGTCGAAGGGGATGGACCTTGCTCGACCTTCTTATCGCCGTCTTGTTGTAGGAGGGCCATATGATGTGGCACCTCGTAGCTCATCTCCATGACCGAAGGGAATTTCCCGTGCTCAGCCATCTTCCTTGAGGGGCTTCCGAAGATGGAAGTGTAGCCCTCGCTCGTAGGTGGTCGCCTTGTAGTTGAAGATGTCGATGTAGGCGAACTCATGGGAAGTAGGCGAAGATGCCGTACGTCCAAAGGCGAAGATGCCTTGATAGCACTTGGCGAAGATGCCGAAGTGGTTGGTGTAGCCGTAGATCCGTCTTGGTGGTTCTCATCTCGTGGTCTTCTCTTTTGCTCTTGAAGCTTGGAGTGAAGTAGTGCTTGTTGGGACTTGTGCATTTGCGCTTGGTGAGCATCGTCATGATGATGTTGGCGTTGTCGCACTTGAGCTCGTAGTAGATGTCGTTCGTCGTCGTCGTGCACACGTTGCTTAGAGGTGACTTGCCCTTCATGACGAGGTGGATCACGAATGTGATGGTGGTCACCATGGAGATGTGGACGTGGACGACTTGCACTTGCATCATTTTTGCGCTCCGAAGACTTGTGACTTGAACGCCACCGCCTTGAGGATGATGAAGGGGAACTAGACTTGATCAAGGCCCGAATCTCCTCCATCCTTGCATCTTGCTCCTCCTTTTGTGCGGAAAGCTTGTTGTCGATGTAGTCCCTTTTCCTTACTTCGGAGTGACGAATGTTGATGGAGAGGTTCTCGATGCGCTCTCGCAATCTTGATTGTGCGCCTTGCAATTGTCGTTGTAGATCAAAGATTGATGCTTTGGTGATGTAGTTGTTCACGCCGTCATTGTTGTGGAAGACCGGAGATGAAATGCCTTGCCTATCCATCACAATACTCAAACAAATATGAGTGGAGAAAGGAGAAGAACTATACCAATGTACCTTGACCGATGTTGAAGATGGATCAATGATCACTCAATGATGTAACAAGGAAATAGCACATTTGGTACCAATTCTTGTCGGTTTCTCACACCTACACAAATAAGGCTTATGGTGGAGCTCGGTGAGGATAGTGGCACAAAAAATTAATGCAAAATGTTAGCAAGAGTCAATAATGTGGAAAGAGATTCACAAATTTGCTAGTGAAACAAGTATACCAATAGCAATGTTTGGTACATGGAAACACACACACACACAGAGATAGACAAATGGGGTCGTGCAACCAAGGAATGAGCACAAAATGTGAAATCCACGGAAAACGCTCGTGTTGCACAACTCAAGAGAGACGCTAGCACGACTGCCCTATAGGCGGATATGACACTTGTGCACAACCTATAAGATGCAAAATGTATCGGCTTTCTATCCCAAGTATGCTATATATGTATGATGTTCCGATGGTATGATCCAAGATGATCGGATATGACAATCTTATATGCAATGTGGTATGATGTTATGGAACTTGCTACAAGCTTCTTTGCTCTCTCTTTTTCTTTGCTTAAAAGCTTATTCTTTTTTGGCCACTTTGGCACAATGCACAAACCAAGATAGCAATTGTATATATGCGGGAACAAACTTGTGGCACAAAGGATGATATGGTACCAAGAAGATACCGATATGGTATGGATGTATGCAATGTATGGGCGGATCACTAATGTGCACAAGTAACATTGCCGGCAATACTCAAAGGCTAGTCTCGATAGGAAAGTGATGGAAAATGGTCTAGGGGTTATCAATGCAATGGCAAGGGAATATACAATGGAGGGATACCACGATACCAAGATGATATGGAGGTTACCGTCCTTGGCGATGATGAGTGGTGGTGATCTTGATGGAGATACCAAGATGATGGAGACTCATCCCTAAGTAGCCGAAACACCTTAGGAAACAGAAAAACCGCGAACTCAAAATCTCAAATGTCAAATGTCAAATGGTGGTAGCGGGAATGTGGTGGTGGTTGCGGAAGCTCAAAGGGATTGCGGAAATGCAATGATGGGTTGTGGAGTACGCAATGCGGAAATGGAGGGTAAGGTGGTGGAATATACACAGTGTCGGAGTTGGAAGCATGGTCCCTAAGTAGCCGAAACACCTTAGGAGACACAACTCACAAGACAAACAAAATTGGGTTAAGTCGGTGTGGAAGAAGTGTATGGTTGGTAAGCCTATGCGGAAGTGGTGGTGGTGGTTGATGAAGAAGCAACCGTCCCTAAGTATCCTAGACACCTTAGGAGACTCAAATCACTCCTCAAGCAACCACTAATGCGATGGGGATCAATATTCGTTAGGTTGCGGAAGTCGATGGTGGTGTAGCGGATGATCTGGTGGAAGCCCTAGGCAAAGATGCCAAAGTTTCAAAAATTTGATGGAGTCAAATGATGTTGGTGGTATTTTTGTGGGAAGGGGGATGTCAAGAGCTTCAAAACGAGCTAAAGAACGTCAAACTCGGAGTTCGGATGAATTAGTTATGGCCGAAACAAAATTTGAGTGAAATCAGTTTTTACAGGTTACGGACGTCCGGACAAGGTCGGATGTCCGGGGGGGGCGGACGTCCGGGCGGGCTCGGAAATCCGTAAATTCGGCTCGGGTTAGGGGTTCCGGTCGTCTGGAAAAGGTCCAACATTCGGTCGTTCCAGGGGCTCCGGACGTCCGTAAAGTGTCGGTCGTCCGGGGTCGGGGTCAACGAGAGATGCGAGTTTCGGGACGCGATTTTGGGCGGAATTTGGGGATTTTGGGGTCAAAATATAGGGGATTTCATGGATGAAAGATGGGGAAACTTGGGGAGATGTTAGATCCACTTGAAACCAAGCAAATCTATGGATCAAATCCAACAAAACTTCGTCAAACCAACAAATCACAAAAAAAATTGGGGCTATTTTTGGTGGGGATTTTTAAAATTGGGGAAGAACACAACAAAATCAAGCTAGAAAACAACAAGGGGAGGCTCCGGAATCGTGATCAACGTGGCTCATGATACCAAGATGATGTAGGGTAGGAACCCTAATCGGCCAATCTTTCACGAAAGGAGCAGATCACGTGATGAACACGAAGAACACGAGGAGGGAAACGAGGGAAAACAGGTGGAAAACACAAGAGAGACACTCAAACCAACATGAATGATCACACAAGTGCTAGATCCTCGAAACACGATAGGAGATACAAGATCCAAAGTCAACAACGGACGGTACAGCGGTAGCTGGTCTTCTCGGTGAGGAGGTCTTGAATCCACTTGGGGGATCTTCTCCGTAGGAGGCGCAATCTCTGAGGAGAAGGTAACCAAGTGGATGAGCAAAGCTCTCACACAAAATATGAGCTAATCCTTTGCTAGACCTAACTAGGAGGAGGTGGAGGAGTATATATAGTCTAGGTCCATGAAGGGGTAAGCGGGAGAGGGATACATGGGCCTCAGGCCTAAACACTGTGCGCAGACAGGTACCGGATGTCCGCTGAGGACCGGTCGTCTGGTGGTTCACGGGCGGCCGGACATCCGGTAGACGTCGGACGTTCGCTCAATCTGGCTCGAACGCTGGAGTGCTGGATTTCCTGAGGTGGTCGGTCGTCCGCTAGCGTCGGACGTCCGCTCATTTGGCTCGAGTGCGGGATCGCCGGTCGTCCGGTGGGTCTTCAGGCGTCGAACGTCCGGACTCGACCGGTCGTCCGGTGGCTGGAGCTTCTTCCGCAGCTCTTCTTCTTGTTCCTCGCGCTTGGTGTCCTCGCCTTCTTGTCCATGGGATTCCTCTTGGTTCCTGGTCATGCATAGCACACATGTTGGAGGTAGTAGACATGTCTCACATGTAGAAAGTGAAAGTTCGGAGAGGAGCGAGTTCACCATGTGTCCAATGGCGTATGTTCGAGGTCTCGTCATATGTCCTCTTGGGGCTTGGAGAATAGTCGGTGTGTACATGGGGATGAACGTGGGATGCTCCGCATCACTTCTGCTATAGTGTATATGTTCTATATGTCGTGCAATGTGGTATTCAATTAACTGCTTGGTTCAATTCTGCAAATGTGATGTTCAATTCTTCAGGGTGCAATATTTCCAAGTTGTTAAGCATGCTTGGTTTGGTTAACTGTCTGATCTTCTATTAGGAGTATGTTATATTGTTCAATTGGTGTTTACTTAACTGCTTGGTTCATTTGTTGTGGCTTGGTTCACTTGTTGTGGTGTTTAGTTAACTGCTTGGTTCAATTCTGCAATGCGATATTCAATTGTTGTGGCTACATTCTGTTATTGTATACCATGTGAGGAATAAATCGAATTTGGTTGTACTAAATACATGAGAAACAAATACAATTGCTATATTTCCAAGTTGTTAAGCATTCTTGGTTTGGTTAACTGTCTGATCTTCTATTAGGAGTATGTTATATTATGCAATGTGGTGCTCAGTTAATGTTTGGTTCATTTGTTGTGGTGTTTAGTTAACTGCTTGGTTCAATTCTGCAATGCGATATTCAATTGTTGTGGCTGCATTCTGTTATTGTATACCATGTGAGGAATAAATCGAATTTGGCTACACTTAATACATGAGAAACATATACAAGTGCTATATTTCCTAGTTCTTAATCATGCTTGGTTTGGATAAATGGGTTTTCCATGTGGCTTGAATTAATCTGATGAATCTGCAATGTGCTTATTTATCATCAACATATTTTACTGATAACATGTGAACCCTTTCTTAACCTGATGACTAACTACCTTATATGTGTTGCAAGGAAACAATGGGAAACACTGAGGTTTACAAGATGGTACTAACTATTATACCTTGCCTTTTTGTATTCCTTTGCCCCATTTCCAATATAGAGAAGATATTTATGCACATCCTTGTTTTCAGGCTTCACTGATGATTACCTTTCAAACCACCTCTATTGTCAGGAGGCGAGGAAAGTTTTCATACAACACCCACGGTTCAATATTGAAGTGTTCCTGAAGAGGTCGAAGGATGGATGGTCAATCATCCACATGCATTGGTCTGAAGTTGCAAAGACCTTCAACATGAATGAAGACTCAATATTCGCCTTCCTCTTTAGCAGTTTTCCAGATGAGATGCATCTCTCTATGTACCGTCTAAGATGCTAATTTCGGAAGGTTCTAGATGTTGCATGTGAAACTTGCTGCTGGTGCTGTTGTGTAATGGGATAGCTGAGTGCTGAAGCTATATCATGTTGTACTCTAATGTATTTCAATTATGAAATCATGCTTCCTTAATATGGAAATGGAATATACTATGTGCTTAATATGAATGTCAATTAGATTAGTAAATGGATTATTAATAATAGAGCAATTAGCCCACTAATTAGGTTTTCCTATTGCAAACGGTTAATGAGAAACCACCGTGGGCGATGACCTTAGGCAACGCACACAGTTTCTAGGAATAAACCGTGTTGGATCAATGGACAATCACACATGACATTCTCTTCAAAACTGTTTGCGTTACGCCACCTTGCGCAAATGTTTTCCTTGGAGCGATTGTGTGGGATGTACATACGAACGGAAACATTTAGCGGGGACTGACTGTGTGGGATGTACTTGCGACCAGAAACAATTTCGCTGTATAATTGTATTTTTTTAGCTATATTGTACGTATTTCCATATTTGCACGCTCGCCGGTCGCACACGACCTCATTTTGTCGAACGTGTGTGCCAGGAGGGCATATCCCCGATGGTTTCTGGGTCGTGTGGGAAGGACCCCCCTATCGCCCACACTCACTTGGCGACGGTTTCAGATGCTGTCACGGAAAGGGATTAAAAACCGTTTGTTTAGGACCGACGTGCACCAGTGATACCTAGTGCGTCGGGTCCAATGAAAATCTTTTGTGACAATACTAGAGCAATTGCCTTGGCAAAGGAATCCAGATTTCACAAAAGAACCAAAAACATCAAGAGACACTTCAACTCCATACGTGATCAAGTCAAGGAGGGAGACATAGAAATTTACAAGATACATATGGATCTGAATGTAGCAAACCTGTTGACTAAGCCTCTTCCACGAGCAAAACATGATCGGCACCAAGACTTCATGGGTGTTAGATTCATTACAATGTAATCTAGATTACTGACTCTAGTGCAAGTGGGAGACTAAAGGAAATATGCCCTAGAGGCAATAATAAAGTTGTTATTTTATATTTCCTTATTCACAATAAAGGTTTAATACTCATGCTATAATTGTATTGATCAGAAACCTTAATACATGTGTGAATACATAAACAAACATCATGTCCCTAGTAAGCCTCTACTAGACTAGCTTGTTGATTAAATATGGTTAAGATTTCCTAACCATTGACATGAGTTTTCATTTGATAACAGGATCACATCATTAGGAGAATGATGTGATGGACAAGACCCATCCGTTAGCTTAGCATAATGATCGTTCAGTTTTATTGCTATTGCTTTCTTCATGTCAAATATATATTCCTTCGACTATGAGAATATGCAACTCCCGGATACCAGAGGAATGCCTTGTGTGCTATCAAATGTCAAAACGTAACTGGGTGATTATAAAGATGCTCTACAGGTATCTCCAGAGATGTTTGTTGAGTTGGCATAGATCGAGATTGGGATTTGTCACTCCGAGTATCGGAGAGGTATCTCTGGGCCCTCTCGGTAGTACACATCATAAGCTTGCAACAAAACGACTAAGGAGTTAGTAACGAGGTGATGTATTATAGAACGAGCAATGAAACTTGCCGGTAACGAGATTGAACTAGGTATAAAGATACCGACGATCGAATCTCGGGCAAGTAACATACTGATGGACAAAGGGAATTACGTATGTTGTCATAATGGTTCGACCGATAAAGATCTTCGTAAAATATGTAGGAGCCAATATGGGTATCCAGGTTCCGCTATTGGTTATTAACCGGGGAGGTGTCTCGATCATGTCTACATAGTTATCGAACATGTAGGGTCCACACGCTTAACGTTCGATGACGATATAACATTATATGAGTTATGTGATTTGGTGACCGAATGTTGTTCGGAGTCCCGGATGAGATCACGGACATGACGAGGAGTCTCAAAATGGTCGAAAAGTAAATATTGATATATAGGACGATAGTATTCGGACACCGGAAGTGTTCCGGAGGGTACGGGGTACATATCGGGTCACTGGAAGGGGTTTCGGGCACCCCCGGCAAAAGATTTATGGGCCAAGAGGGGAAACGCGCCAGCCACAAGGGGCTGGTGCGCCCCCCATATGGGACAGCCAAGGTGGAGAAGGAAAGGGGAAGGTGAGAAAAAAGGGAATAGGATTCCCCCATCCATTCCTCCTCCCCCTCTTTCCTTCCCCCTCCGGCAAATATGGCAGGGGGCGCGGCCAAGGGGAGACCGCAAGTAGGATTCGGCCTACTTGGGCGCCTCGTGGCAGCCTCCCCTCTCCCTCCCACCTATATATATGTGGGGGGCGCTGATAGAGGCAAAGGTGTCCCGATGTTTCGATGAGATGGTGGCTATCGTTTTCTTTGGGAGTCGACCTTGACGATCCGACTACGAACGTGCGAGACGTCGCGCCTTAGCAATCACTAAACCAACTTCCGAGGGTTATTGACCACGCCAAAGCACGATCAACCTGACCACGAGGGTCTGTTTCCTGCAAGCAAACGAAGAACAAGCAAGAAACTAAGATTGCAATCTGGATATTGCGAATATAAGATGAAAGCTTTATTGATCAAGGTGGGGTTCTGTGACGCCTTGGTCTGGTCGTTGAACACAAACAAAGTACGCGAAGTTGCAGCTATGGCAAACTTTTAATCTAAACAAAACCCAAAGCCTAAACGATGCCCTAAGGGCTGTATATATGGAGGAGAGAGGGGGAATTTCGTGACCCTTGGTGGAGGGGTCCGAAACCAACCCTAACTCTTGTTTCCCCACACATACGGACTCTAAAAACAGCCTATACTTAAGTACTTCAAAAATACATGGGCCTGGCCCAATAATAAGGTGACGCAGCACCTAAAATAGCCTCTGGACGAAATTTATGAAGTGGCATCTTGTATATTTCGTCCCATGCTTCATGCTCTCATTATGGTGGCTTCAGAGTCCTGGAATCATCACTTGTAACTCCGTTCTTGTTCCCCTTGCGCATGCCATCATCTCCATGCTTGAACTTGCTCCAAGGTTCATCTTTCTTGTCCAAGCTAGGCCCTTCATTTGTAAGCAAAACAAATGTATCCAATTTAGGCAGCATCATATTCTCATGAACATTAGAATCGTTACCAAGAAACGAAAGTACCTGATAATTCAATTGGCGTGCGCGAGCTCTAGTAATCGGTCCAGTATGTATAGCAGCAGGGGCTGTGGGTGTAAGAATGGTATTGATGTCCTCATCGTCCTCACCCAAATAAGGCTTCAAATCTGTAATGTTAAAAGTGGTACTAACCCCAAAATCTGCAGGCAGCTCAAGTTTATATGCATTATCATTTATTTTCTCTAACACCTTAAAAGGACCATCAGCACGTGGCATTAGCTTTGATTTGCGCAAATTAGGAAATCTATCCTTACGCAAATGTAACCAAACAAGATCTCCAGGTGCAAACACAACATGTTTTCTACCCTTATCTCCAGCAAGTTTATATTTAGCATTCATACGCTCAATGTTTTCCTTAGTTAACTCATGCATTTTTAAAATCAATTCAGCATGTTCTTTAGCATCAAAATTAACCTTCTCCGAAGATGGAAGAGGCAACAAATCAATAGGTGCACGAGGTAGGAAACCATACACAATTTCAAAACGGCCATCTTAGTAGTAGAATGCAATGAACGATTATAAGCAAATTCAATATGAGGCAAGCATTCTTCCCACATTTTCTTGTTATTCTTCAAAACAGCCCTAAGCATAGTAGACAATGTTCTATTGACTACTTCAGTTTGTCCATCAGTTTGGGGGTGACAAGTAGTACTAAAAAGCAGCTTAGTCCCCAACTTAGCCCATAAACATCTCCAAAAGTGGCTAAGAAATTTAGTATCACGATCTGAAACAATAGTATTTGGCACACCATGCAAGCGAATAATTTCACGAAAGAACAAATCAGCAACATTAACAGCATCATCGCTTTTATGACATGGTATAAAGTGTGCCATTTTCGAGAACCTATCCACGACAACAAATATGCTATCCCTCCCCTTCTTTGTTCGAGGTAAACCTAAAACAAAGTCCATAGATATATCCTCCCAAGGAACACTAGGTACAGGCAAAGGCATATATAAACCATGAGGATTGAGTCGTGACTTAGCTTTTTGACATGTAGTGCAGCGAGCAACAAAACGCTCAACATCCCGTCTCATCTTTGGCCAAAAGAAATGTGTAGCAAGTATATCCTCCGTCTTCTTGACGCCAAAGTGTCCCATTAATCCTCCTCCATGCGCCTCCTGCAACAACAAAAGACGAACGGAGCTAGCTGGAATGCATAGCTTGTTAGCACGAAACACAAATCCATCGTTAAGAACGAACTTGTTCCAAGTTCTCCCTTCCTTACAATTCTGCAATACATCTTTAAATTCAGCATCATGCACATATTGATCTTTGATGGTCTCCAAACCAAATATTTTAAAGTCAAGTTGTGAAAGCATAGTATAACGACGAGACAATGCATCAGCAATAACATTTTCTTTACCCTTCTTGTGTTTAATGACATAAGGGAAAGTCTCAATGAATTCAACCCATTTAGCATGTCTACGGTTCAGTTTTGCTTGACTTTTAATGTGTTTCAAAGATTCATGATCAGAATGTATAACAAATTCCTTGGGCCATAAATAATGTTGCCATGTTTCTAAGGTCCGAACAAGAGCATATAATTCTTTATCATAAGTAGAATAGTTCAGACTAGGCCCACTCAATTTTTCAGAAAAGTATGCAACAGGTTTGCCATCTTGTAATAACACACCTCCTAATCCAATTCCACTAGCATCACATTCAAGCTCAAAAGTCTTATTAAAATCAGGAAGTTGGAGTAGCATGTGTCAACTTATGTTTCAATACCGTGAATGCTTCTTCCTGTGCGGTACCCCAAACAAAAGGCACATCCTTCTTTGTAAGCTCGTTGAGAGGTGCAGCAATGGTGCTGAAATCTCTCACAAAACGCCTATAGAAACCAGCAAGGCCAAGGAAACTCCTCACTTGTGTGACCGTTTTGGGCTGCGGCCAACTCTCAATAGCTTCAATCTTGGCTTTATCAACTTCAATTCCCTGTGGAGTAACAACATAGCCAAGAAAAGATACTCGGTCGGTGCAAAAGGTGCACTTTCCAAGGTTACCAAACAAACGTGCATCACGTAGAGCAATAAAAACAACACGTAAATGTTCCAAATGTTCCTCCAAAATTTGCTATAAATCAATATGTCATCAAAGTAAACTACCACAAATCGTCCAATGAAAGCACGTAAAACTTCGTTCATTAACCTCATGAAAGTACTAGGTGCATTAGTTAACCCAAAAGGCATGACTAACCACTCATATAATCCAAACTTAGTTTTAAATGCTGTTTTCCATTCATCTCCCAATTTCATACGAATTTGATGGTATCCACTACGCAAATCAACTTTGGAGAATATTGTAGAGCCACTCAATTCATCAAGCATATCATCTAGCCTAGGAATAGGATGACGATAACGAATAGTAATATTATTAATGCCTCTACAATCAACGCACATACGCGACGTACCATCCTTTTTCGGCACTAAAATGATAGGAACAGCACAAGGACTAAGGGATTCGCGTATATAACCTTTGTCGAGCAGTTCTTGTACTTGACGCATAATCTCCTTCGTCTCCTCTGGATTAGTACGGTATGGTGCACGGTTGGGTAATGATGCACCGGGAATTAAGTCAATCTGATGCTCAATCCCTCGAATAGGTGGTAATCCCGGTGGCACGTCTTGTGGAAAGACGTCAGCGAACTCCTGCAAAATGTTAGTGACAGCAGGAGGCAAAGAGGAAGGCACGTCCTCGAATGAAAATAATGCCTCTTTGCACACAAAAGCATAGCAAACAGATTTGCTAAAATCTGGATCATCAATATCAGATTTGGTGGCAAGTAAACATGCACTTTTCAATTTAATTTCAGAAGCAACACTAGATGGTTTATTATTAGGCTGCATTTGTTGCTCAAATTCTTTTGCCACAATCTGATTTTCACTCTTATTTTTCTCCTGTTTTGCTTTATTAGCTCTATTAATATCATCTTTCAAAATGGAATCAGGAGTCATAGGAAGCAAAGTAATATTTTTATCCTTATGAACAAGAGTATACTGATTGTTTCTACCATGGTGTACAGAATTTTTATCAAATTGCCATGGTCTACCAAGTAATAAGGAACATGCTTGCATAGGTACCACATCACAATCAACATAATCAGCATATGTAGAGATACTAAAATGCACACGAACAGTACGTGTTACCTTAACCTTGCCGCTGTTGTTGAACCATTGGATGTAGTAAGGATGTGGATGTGGTCTGGTGGTGAGAGATAGCTTCTCCACCATCTCCATGCTAGCCAAGTTATTGCAGCTCCCTCCATCTATGATGACGCGAACAGAACGTTCCTTCACAACTCCCTTTGTATGGAACAAATTATGCCTCTGATTTTGCTCAGCTTGTGTAACCTGCACACTCAAAACACGTTGAGCAACTAAACATTCATACCTGTCAGCATCTTCAGCAGCCATGTATTGCGTCTCATGATCAGAATCATCTCCACCGTGTTCTTCACGTGTAATAAGAGCCAAAGTCTCCTCATCATAGTCACTAGCGGACTCATACCCACCATCCTCAGTAGCAATCATCACACGCTGAGATTGGCATTCTCTCGCAAAATGTCCTCTTCCCTTACAACGACGACAAATAATATCACTTTTGTGCCCTGTTGATGCCATGGAAGAAGAAGAGCTCTGCGCAGGTCCAGCAGGTGTGCTCTTGGCAGATAGTGGTGGTTGTGCCTGCTTTCTTGTATCACGGCTGGAGGTGGCACCTGATGGAGGTGCTGGTGGAGTGGAAGTAGAGGATGCACGTGGTGTCCATGATGAAGATCGACCTGCAGAAAAGTTAGTTCACGCCAATGCCTGTCGATCCTGCACTTCACGTTCAGCTTTACAAGAAAGATGGAATAAACGAGTGATATTATTATACTCCTTATACTCTAGAATGGTCTGAATCTCTCTATTTAATCCACCCATAAAACGTGCAAGCATAGCTTCATTCTCCTCAACAATACCACATCTAATCATGCCAGTTTGTAATTCCTGATAATATTCTTCTACAAAATTTTTTCCTTGTCTTAAACGCTGCAATTTTTGAAGTAATTCACGTTGATAATATGGTGGAACCCAACGAGTACGCATAGCAGTTTTCAAAGCAGCCCAAGTAGCTGGAATAGGATATAATCTACAATGCTCAGACCACCAAACACATGCAAAACTAGTGAATGCACAAACAGCAGCAGGAACACGTCTCTCCTCGGGATATTGTAAACATGTAAATCGTTGTTCAGTTTCTAACTCCCAAGTAAGGTATATATCAGGAACATATCTACCCTCAAATGGTGGAATATTCAATTTTAGTTTAGGGAGATGGTCATGATCTCGTACCTGAGGGTGAGCCCTACCATTACCATTATTTGCATGTGGATGACCTGGTGGTTGTTGTGCTGGTGGTGGCACGTAGTTCTGATTTTGATCAACCTCATCCTCGTAATCTCCGGCAAAATCATCCTCCTCCGCATCAGCAGCAGGAGCCACAGAAGTATCAACAGCAGCACCAACAGTTTGGCCAGGTGCAAGAGGGAGACGGCTCGCTCGGCGGAGGGCTGTTTCACGATGTGTAGGTAGTCGTTGTTGTTGTTGTTGTTGTTGTAGAGGTGTGTTAGGTGCAGCCAGTGGTGGTGGTGGAAGACGCGCGAGCAATTCATTAAACCTGTTATCGAGCTTTGTTTCGAACGTCTTCTCCATGCCATCTATCTTCTCCATGGCCTCTTCAAATCTGTTTAGCACATCTTGCACCTGTCCACTCATCATTTGCTGAAATTTATCATGCAACTCCTTATTCGTCATGTTCTCCCAGTTAGTCTCATCGGCTTGCGATCCTGCCATGGTTAGCAACAATAGAAACACACAATAATATGATTCTATAGACTACTAACAAGAGGTGGTGGTGGTGTCACAAATCCGTCAAGCAAATCTCAAATTCTTACCAGTTCTTACCCAGTAGCAGGCGGTGATCGGCAACCGTCGTAGTCAAAACTCTCAAAGCTTGGATAGAGCGATTACCAGGGAGAGTCAAACGCACGACGTAGATGTATGTGGAGCTGGGAAGGCTTATAATATGGTAGCAAAAAGGGTCAGCAATAATCAATTCAGAGATGCAAAGTTGAATAAATGCTCAACGACGGTACTGTGCTGGTCCTAGGCTAGACCGTGCTAGAGACGTGAGCCTAGACACTAACAAAATCACGGCGTTGCACGTAAACAATGGAGGAGCACACTCTGAATTTTTTTCATTTTTTCACTTTTTTTGCACTTTTTTCCTCTCTTTTTTGCTCCGCAACAAATTTTTTTCGAAAAAGTCTACAAATGGTCTAAAAACTGCCTAGCCAGAATATTCCAGACTTAGTTTTTTTTTGAGTTTGGAACCATTTTTCTTCTGCGGGTAGCACAGAATCTCGGGAGTCCTACTCTGTCATGACTCGGAGTATGGCGTGATCTGGAACTCGAAAACAATGCAACAATTACTGGACTCGGACTAGGACTGGTGGCGGAGATGAATCTGGTGGAATCTCGGACTGGTGGCGACGATGAATCTGGTGGAAATCGGACTGGTGGTGGATATATGTTGCAAGTGAACTCGGATTGGCGTGATGGCAGCGGATATGTGGTGGTGTATATGGACTCGGATTGGTGGTGAATATGGCAGCGACGATGAAGTTGGTGTGGTGGTGGTATATGGCAGCAGCGATGATGATGATGCGGTGGTGATATATGGCAGCGGTGACGTGACAACCTGTGAATAGAACTCGAAACTCTAAAGGACTAGACGCTAAGACCAGCAACTTGACACGACGATGCAACCGCAAATTCAATAAAGCAAATACAGAAAAGATTATGCAAAGGCTCAGATTGGTTCGGATAGGATGAACTAACCCTAATTTTTTTTGGCTTTTTCGTGGACTATAGGTACGAAGAATAGACTCGATCTAAACTACGAAAAACTGTAAAATCTCACCGAGCAACCTAAAAATCTGATACCACTTGATAGAGGCAAAGGTGTCCCGATGTTTTGATGAGATGGTGGCTATCATTTTCTTGGGAGTCGACCTTGATGATCCGACTACGAATGTGCGAGACGTCGCGCCTTAGCAATCGCTAAACCAACTTCCGAGGGTTATTGACCACGCCGGAGCACGATCAACCTGACCACGAGGGTCTGTTTCCTGCAAGCAAATGAAGAACAAGCAAGAAACTGAGATTGCAATCTGGATATTGCGAATATAAGATGAAAGCTTTATTGATCAAGGTGGGGTTCTGTGACGCCTTGGTCTGGTCGTTGAACACAAACGAAGTACGCGAAGTTGCAGCTATGGTGAACTTTTAATCTAAACAAAACCCAAAGCCTAAACAATGCCCTAAGGGCTGTATATATGGAGGAGAGAGGGGGAATTTCGTGGCCCTTGGTGGAGGGGTCCGAAACCAACCCTAACTCTTGTTTCCCCACACATACGGACTCTAAAAACAGCCTATACTTAAGTACTTCGAAAATACATGGGCCTGGCCCAATAATAAGGTGACGCAGCACCTAAAATAGCCTCTGGACGAAATTTATGAAGTGGCATCTTGTATATTTCGTCCCATGCTTCATGCTCTCATTATGGTGGCTTCAGAGTCCTGGAATCATCACTTGTAACTCCGTTCTTGTTCCCCTTGCGCATGCCATCATCTCCATGCTTGAACTTGCTCCAAGGTTCATCTTTCTTGTCCAAGCTAGGCCCTTCATTTGTAAGCAAAACAAATGTATCCAATTTAGGCAGCATCATATTCTCATGAACATTAGAATTGTTACCAAGAAACGAAAGTACCTGATAATTCAATTAGCGTGCGCGAGCTCTAGTAATCGGTCCAGTATGTATAGCAGCAAGGGCTGTGGGTGTAACAATGGTATTGATGTCCTCATCAGGCACCCTAGCACATCCCAGACAATTGTTTAGCCATGTGCGGCACCCCTCTCCACCATTTACTTCCCTAATCGTATTTTCGTAGTGCTTGGACGAAGCCCTGCGAGGATCACTTCACCATCACCATCACCACACCGTCGTGCTAACGGAACTCATCTACTACCTCGACGTCTTGCTGGATCAAGAAGGTGAGGGACGTCACCGAGCTGAACGTGTGCAGAACACGGAGGTGTCGTGCGTTCGGTACTTGATCGGTTGAAGCGTGAAGAAGTTTGACTACATCAACCGCGTTGTGAAACGCTTCCTCTTACGGTCTACAAGGGTACGTAGACACACTCTCCCCCTCGTTGTTATGCATCTCCTTGGATAGATCACTGCGTGTGCATAGAATTTTTTTTGTTTTCCATGCAATGATTCCCAACAAAACTACCCTCTGGAAGGGGGAAATCGGAGCCATCATCATCACCAACGCCCCTCTCATCATTGCAGACTTCATCTTCATCAACATCTTCATCGGCATCATCTTATCTCCAAACCCTAGTTCATCTCTTTTGCTCAATCTTTGTATCAAACCTCAGATTGATATTGTGACGCCCCCGTATATAATCGTGCACTAATCATACATGCACCATGCACGGTCACGAATGGTGACTCCATGTTAATATCACAACACAACTCTACAACACAAATTAAACATAAATCTTTATATTACAAACCCGGGTCATGAGGACCCACAGTGCATCAATCAACAAACATCATAAGTTTGGTCTAGATACAGATGAGTTAAACAAGTTTTGCCTTAAGAAGACCCATAATATACCAGTCAACAAACAACATAAGTTCATGGGAGAGCCTTTCGATGGAGATGAAACACGAGGTGGCCGCCCTTGCGGCCATCATGCTAGGCGGATAGAGGCCGACATGCCGGCCAACTCGCCCAAGGTCTGATGACGAGGATGAACCCACGATGGAGACAGGCTCTGACATAGCACCAGAGCCCGCGCTTGTGTAACACCCCGGATGTAACTTTCCCAATTTGTACTCTAACTCTTGCCGTTTCCGGTGTTAAGTTATTTATTTTTCTTGGGTTCGGGTCTTTGTCTCCGTGTGTTGTTGTCGTTGTCATGCATCTCATATCATGTCATCATGTGCATTGCATTTGCATACGTGTTCGTCTCATGCATTCGAGCATTTTCTCTGTTGTCCGTTTTGCATTCCGGCGCTTCATTCCCCTCCGGTGGTCATTTCTACCTTTCTTTCATGTGTGGGGATTAAACATTTCCGGATTGGACCGAGACTTGCCAAGCGGACTTGGTTTACTACCGGTAGACCGCCTGTCAAGTTTCGTATCATTTGGACTTCGTTTGATACTCCAACGGTTAACCGAGGGACCGAAAAGGCCTCGTGTGTGTTGCATCCCAACACCCCTCCAATTTGGTCCAAAACCCACCTAAACCTGCTCCATCATCTAGAGCGTTCGATCACGATCGCGTGGCCGAAAACCGCACCTCATTTGGACTCTCCTAGCTCCCTCTATGCCTATAAATAGGTCTCTCCCCGAAATTCTGGATCCCCCTCGTCAAAAACCCTAGATCCGCTCCTCCTCGCGCCGGCGGACAACGTCCGCGCCGAGTCGGACGTGTCCGACCTGCGCGCCGCCGCCCGCAGCCACTCCGGGCGTGCCATGTGGCGCCCGCCGCTCGCCGCCGCCACGGGCCGGGAAGCCCAGATCCGGCCCCCGAGCCCGTTCCCCGCGCCGCCGCCCTTCGCCTCCTCGCGCCCGACCCTGCCCGGCCGGACTGCGCCGCCACCGCACTGTCATCGCTGCCCCGCCGCCCGGTCGCCGCCGCCTCCGCCCGGTGCGCGCCACCCCGGCGCCCAGTGACCGCCGCCGTCCGGCGACCTCACCGGCCGCCCGCCGCCCTCCTCCTCGCCCGGGTCCGCCGTCGCCTTCGTCAAGTCCAGCAAGAACTCCGTCGAACCTCGACCCGCGTGCGATCCAGATCTGAAAATATCTCCTCGGGTTGAATTTTTCTCTCGAAACCCTAATCCATGTTCCCATCTTCATCATGCTATAACTTTGCATCCGTAGCTCCGTTTTGGGCATATAGCATATCAAAATGTTCATCTCAGAGAGTACATCATTTTATTCCATTGCATCATTTTCATTTGAGTTCATATTGATGCCCGAAATTCTGTTAGAAGAGGGATACTTGGGTTAATTGTCAGATCTGCTGCTCCATTTAGCTACTTGTCATTTTTGCCATGATTATTGTGTGCATGATATGCCCTAATGCTCTACATATGTTTTGTTAAGGGTTTTGTCATCTTTCCAGAGGTGCAACCCATGTACTTGCAAAGTGGTGCACTTAGTAATTCTGATTTCAGGGACTTAGCATTTCCACTAAGTCCTTGAGCTGTTTATTTCATATGGTCTTATGTTCATGTTGTTTCCTAGTGATCCGTGCCTCTTTTGAGGATGATCAGTAAGGATGTTTTGTTAATCTTGTAGTGCTCTATCCATCCATGTCTTTGTTTGCAATTTTGGAGCACCCTAGCTTGAGTCAATCGAGCTCTACTTTTGCTACTTTGTGAATCTGGGCAGATTGTCAACTTGTTTGCAATTTTGCCAATGATGTTGTAGTTGATCTGTGCATGCTATGTTATTGTTCTTGCCATGTCTAGCTTGTATTTTGTGTATTCTTTATGGGTGTATGCTTAGATTGTCATGACTTGCCCTGTGATGAGTGCATCGAGCTCGTAAACATGCCTACTTGAGATATGTTTCAGCATGTGCCAGTTTTCACAAAGTCTGAGAACTGATTATGTTTTTGCTATGTTCACATGCTTGCAATTGTATTTTCTGATCCCTTTTGGCTCAAGGTCACTAAGGGATTTTTGTTAAGCTTTTTGAGTAGCTCCATGCCATGCTTTACTTTGCCATGTTCAGGTCCTGTAGCATCTAGTTATGTTGCTCCGAAGTGTGTTACCTGATCTGAAATTCCAGACAAGTGTTAATTTCACTAAGTCTGAAATCTGTTTGCCATATGCATTTTTGCCATGCTTGTTTGAACCTGTTAATGGATGAATTGGCCATAGCTCAGTGCTAGACTTTTGTTAAGAATCTTGAATGCATCCCTGCCATGTATTTTGTTGCCATGTTTGGGTGTTGTAGCATGTTCATTTCGTTGCATTTAGATGGCTACTTGTTGTAGATCGCAGACCGGTGTCATATTTGAATCGCTTGCCATTTCCAAACCGTAACTCCGATTCTGATGTTCTTTATATCATTTTCAAGCGATTTCATCTCATCTTTCCAGTGGCACACTTGGATTTCCAAGTTGAGGACAGGTTCTTGCATTTCCCGTCACGTCTTGCATATGCATCCCGCATCGCATCCCTCATAGCATATCATCTTTGCATCGTCTTGTTTGGTCCTTGCACATGGTTGATTGTGCCCTTGTTGTTTGTTTGTTTTGTTTGGGTAGAGCCGGGAGACGAGTTTGCTTACGAGGAGCCCGTTGAGTTTGCTTTCGAGGATCCAGTCAACTCTGACAACTGTGCAAGCAAGATGATCATATCCTCGAAATCACTACTATCTTTGCTATGTTAGTTTGCTCGCTCTTTTGCTATGCCATGCTACGATGTCTACCACTTGCTTTCAAGCCTCCCAAATTGCCATGTCAAACCTCTAACCCACCATGTCCTAGCAAACTGTTGATTGGCTAGGTTACCGCTTTGCTCAGCCCCTCTTATAGCATTGCTAGTTGCAGGTGAAGATTGGAGGCCGATCCTTGTTGGAACATTTATTTACTCGTTGGGATATCATTATATTACCATGTTATCTTAATGCATCTATATACTTGGTAAAGGGTGGAAGGCTCGGCCTCTCGCCTAGTGTTTTGTTCCACTCTTGCCGCCCTAGTTTCCGTCATATCGGTGTTATGTTCCCGGATTTTGTGTTCCTTACGCGGTTGGGTTATAATGGGAACCCCTTGATAGTTCACCTTGATTAAAGCTTTTCCAGCAATGCCCAACCTTGGTTTTACCATTTGCCACCTAGCCTCTTTTTCCCTTGGGTTTCCGGAGCCCGAGGGTCATCTTATTTTAACCCCCCCCCCCCCCCCCCGGGCCAGTGCTCCTCTGAGTGTTGGTCCGAACCAGGCAGCCTGCGGGGCCACCTCGGGGAAACTCGAGGGTTGGTTTTACTCGTAGCTTAACCTATCTGAGTGTGCCCTGAGAACGAGATATGTGCAGCTCCTATCGGGATTTGTCGGCACATTCGGGCGGTGTTGCTGGTCTTGTTTTAACCTGTCGAAGTGTCTTGAAGAACCGAGATACCGAGTCTGATCGGAACGTCTTGGGAGGAGGTCTATTCCTTCGTTGACCGTGAGAGCTTGTCATGGGCTAAGTTGGGACTCCCCTACAGGGATTTGAACTTTCGAAAGCCGTGCCCGCGGTTATGGGCAGATGGGAATTTGTTAATGTCCGGTTGTAGATAACTTGAACCTTAATTTAATTAAAATGAATCAACTGAGTGTGTTACCGTGATGTCCTCTTCTCGGCGGAGTCCGGGAAGTGGACACGGTGTTGGAGTAATGTTTGCGTAGGTTGCTCTCTAGTTTCTCGCTCGCGCTTTGCCTCCTCTTCTCGCTCTCTTTTGCGAACAAGTTAGCCACCATATTTGCTAGTCGCTTGCTGCAGCTCCACATATTTTACCTTGCCATACCTATAAGCTTAAATAGTCTTGATCGCGAGGGTGCGAGATTGCTGAGTCCTTGTGGCTCACGGATTACTATTACACCAGATGCAGGGCCTGATGATTCCGCTCCAGGAGACGCGCTTGAGCTCAAGTGGGAGTTCGACGAAGACTCTCAACGTTACTATGTTTCCTTTCCTGATGATCAGTAGTGGTGCCCAGTTGGGGGTGATCGGGACCGTGTCGCATGTTGGGTTATCTTTTATTTTGGCGCCGTAGTCGGGCCATGAGTGTTTGGATGATGTAATGTTATTTATGTACTTGATTGACGTGGCGAGTGTAAGCCAACTATGTTATCTCCCCTTTTATTATCATATTACATGGGATGTTGTGAAGATTGCCTAACTTGCGACATATGCCTTCAATGCGATTATGCCTCTAAGTCGTGCCTCGACACGTGGGAGATATAGTCGCATCGAGGGTGTTACAAGTTGGTAATCAGAGCCTTCCCCGACCTTAGGAGCCCCATTGCTTGATCGTTTTTAGCGGCCGAGTTGTGTCTAGAAAAATGTTTTGAGTCATTTAGGAATTATATATCGGAGAGTTTAGGAATTCTTTTTACTTCCCAGTCTCCTCATCGCTCTGGTAAGGCATCCTGACGTAGAGTTTTGACTCTTCTCTTCTCAAATTTCACTAAAAAAAATTTAGGATCACGCGGGTATCTTGGAATCGTTCCGATGGTTTTATGATGAGAACATTGTCTTGGTGCCTCCTGTCAGGGGTTTAGTGGAAGTGTCCCGGGGAGTTGAGCTCTGAGGTGTTGTCGTCATAATTTTATCGTTGCAGTTCTGGAATACCTGAGTTTAGTACGCCGACATCGAAAATCTCTTTTATGCAGTTCGTTGGTGAGATAACCTCGACGCCACCCAGTACTGGGGCGGGAGTTCGGGAGTATCGCCATAACTTGTATAACGGATGCTTTTCGAAGGTTGAGGTAGATGGTTTCCGAAGGTTTCTTGGTTATGTGTTGAAGGATGGATACAGCTGGATGTAGGATTTGCTAGATTTGGGTGAGATATTATGCTTCCCCTGTATCCCCAACACCTGATTGCATAACCGGAAAGGTTCGGGAGTTTCATAGGTGGGAATTCTAGTAGCTCTAGTTCTTCTTCCACGGATATTGGTTTGAGATTGGGATTTCTTACCGATTATTCGTTCTTGATCCGTACCTTGTTGATTTATTTCTCTACCTTAATTCTAAGTGGCTTCTCAATTTATGGATATGTGACCATTTCAAGAGGAATGCATTCGTTCATTTTGTTCGGATGTGAAGACTATATGTTGCAATTTTCATTCCGTTGGATTCAGCTTCAATATTTGTCTATCAATGTGCTAATGGATGTCAACCTCTTCAGGATGGCTCCTCCAACGCGCACGACTCCGAATCCTGATCCGCCACCACCTCCACCTCCTCCGGAGGCATGGCAAGCTGTGATGGCCGCAACCAATGCAAACACACAGTTGATCATGCAAATTCTTCAAGAGCGCAATCAAGGCAACCAAGGGAACCAAGGCAACAATCAGAATCACTTTGCTACACTCAACCAGTTCCTTGCTAACGGGCCAAAGACTTTCAGCAATTGTGTTGAGGCAACCGATGCTGACGATTGGCTTGTGGATCTGTGCAAGCATTTCGAGTGCAGTAACGTCAGGCCTGAGGACTTTGTCAAGTTCGCTTCCTTCCAACTCAAAGATCAAGCTGCAGAATGGTTCCAGCAGTACAAGGATTCCAGAGGTGGACGTGTTATCACTTGGGATGAATTCCGTCGAGATTTCCGAGCTCATCATATTCCTCAGAGCGTGGTTGAAAGCAAGCGTGAGGAATTCCGCAACCTGAAGCAAGGCTCTTTGTCTGTCTATGACTACAACAAGTTGTTTCAGAAGCTCGCCCGCTTTGCCAAGCAGGACGTCCCTGATGAGAAGAGCATGATATACCAGTTCAGGGGTGGTCTCAGAGAAGAAATTCAGCTAGCTCTTGTTCTCTTCGAGCCCTTGAGATACGATGAGTTCTACAACATGGCACTGAAGCAAGAGGCTGCTCAGTTGAGGTGTGATGCTTCCAAGAAGCGAGTCAGAGATGTTACTCCTTCTTCCTCTACTCAAGTGGCCAAGCAGCAGAAGTATTGGCTTCCTCCTCCTCCGTTCCGTCAGCCGTATCAGCAGAAGAGCAAAGGTGGCAGTGGTTCTTCCCACCCACCCAACCCTGGCTTTCAGAACAAGACTTCGTCTCAAGCTCCAAGATCGAGTGCTCCGTATCACCGTCCGCTTTCAGAGGTCACGTGCAACAAGTGCCAACAGAAGGGTCACTATGCCAACAAGTGTTTCAACCAGAGGCGTCTTCCCCCTCCTCCTCCTGTCAGATCGGCAAGTACAGCTGTGGTCAAGCATAACCCCAAGCACGCCAAGGTCAACTTGATGAATGCAGCTCAGGCAGAGGATTCGTCAGATGTCATAATGGGTAACCTTCCTGTTAATTATATTCCCGCAAGAGTTCTTTTTGACACTGGTGCATCGCATTGTTTCATGTCAAAGCCATTTTTTACCAAGCATGAGTTCGTTTCTTCTCATTTAGGGTAAACAAATGGATATCGTTTCTCCTGGCAAACGTTTGAGTGCAAGTCTAGAGGTGCCAGATGTTACTATCACATTGGGTGACTACAAGTTTCTCTCTTCTCCGGTGGTTCTTGGTAACTCGGATATTGATCTTATTCTCGGAATGGATTGGCTCTCTAAGCACAAGGCGCATCTTGATTGTGCAGCTAGGCAGATTCAATTGACTCATTCGTCTGAGGATGTAATTGTCTTTGCCGCTCGTGATGATACTATCCGTCTGTTTTCTCTCAATGAGAAGGGTGAACTCGATGCCATCTCGCAAATTCCAGTCGTTTGCGAATATCAAGACGTATTTCCAGAAGAGCTTCCAGGAATGCCTCCGCACCGGCCAGTTGAATTCGTTATTGATCTTGAGCCTGGCACGGAACCTATGTGCAAGCGCCCTTACAAGCACGGACCTTAAGAGTTGAAGGAGCTGAAGAAGCAACTCGATATTCAAGAGAAATGGGTCTCATCCGGCCTAGTTCTTCTCCGTGGGGTTGTGGTGTTCTTTTTGCGAAGAAGAAGGATGGAACGGACCGACTTTGTGTTGATTACCGTCCATTGAACAAGAAGACCATCAAGAACAAATACCCACTTCTCAACATCAATGAGCTGTTCGAACAACTTAAAGGTGCCCAAGTATTCTCCAAGCTTGATCTCCGTATGGGTTATCATCAGATTCGAATCCGTGAGCAAGATATTCCCAAGACGGCTTTCAGGACAAGCTATGGTTCATATGAATACACTGTCATGTCTTTTGGCCTCGTCAACGCTCCTCCGACGTTCTCTCGCATGATGAACTTCATCTTCAACGCCTACACCAATGACTTCGTTTTGGTCTATCTCGACGACATTCTGGTTTTCTCGAAGAACAAGGAAGATCATGCCAAGCACTTGCGTTTGGTACTCGATAAGCTCAGGGAACATCAGTTCTACGCCAAGTTCTCCAAGTGCGAATTTTGGCTCGATGAGGTTCTTTATCTTGGTCATATCATCTCTGCCAAGGGCATTGCCGTGAATCCTGAGAAGGTGTCTGCAATTGTGAATTGGGAACCTCCTCAGAACGTGAAGCAACTCCGTAGCTTCCTCGGTCTCGCAAGCTATTGCCGAAGATTCGTTGAAAACTTTTCTAAGATCGCGAAGCCTCTCTCTAATCTTCTCCAGAAGCACGTCAAGTACGTTTGGTCTCCGGAGTGTGACATTGCTTTCAACACTTTGAAAGAGAAATTGATCACTGCTCCAGTTCTGACTCCGCCTGATGAATCCAAGCCGTACGAGGTCTTTTGTGATGCCTCTCTCCAAGGTCTTGGCGCAGTATTGATGCAAGAGAAGAAAGTTGTTGCTTATACCTCTCGCCAGTTGAAGCCTAATGAGAAGAACTACCCCACTCATGATCTCGAGTTGGCGGCAGTTGTGCATGCTCTTTTGACTTGGAGACATCTTCTATTGGGAAGAAAAGTGGACATTTTCACTGATCACAAGAGTCTCAAGTACATCTTCACTCAGCCTAATCTCAACCTCAGGCAAACTCGATGGGTCGAAATGATTCAAGAGTATAATCCGAGTATCGAGTATACTCCAGGCAAGGCCAATGTGATTGCTGACGCATTGAGCAGGAAAGCTTATTGCAACAGTCTGATTCTCAAGCCTTATCAACCCGAGCTTTGTGAAGCTTTCCGCAAACTTAATCTGCAAGTTGTTCCTCAAGGTTTCCTCGCCAACCTTCAAGTCTCTCCTACCTTGGAAGACCAGATTCGCCAAGCCCAGCTTCTTGATGCTATGGTGAAAAAGGTGAAGATTGGGATTGCCAAGAGTCAACCCAAGTACAAGTGCTACCGCCTTGATGACAAGGACACTCTCTTCTTCGAGGATCGTATTGTTGTACCCAAAGGTGACCTCCGTAAAGTGATCATGAACGAGGCTCACAATTCTCTCCTCTCCATCCACCCTGGGAGCACGAAGATGTATCAGGACCTTAAGCAGGCTTATTGGTGGACTCGAATGAAGCGCGAGATTGCTCAATTCGTGAATGAATGTGATGTCTGCAGAAGAGTGAAGGCAGAACACCAAAGGCCAGCTGGTCTCCTCCAACCTCTTGCCATTCCAGAATGGAAGTTTGACCACATTGAAATGGACTTCGTGACTGGGTTTCCAAAGTCCAAGCGTGGCAATGATGCTATATTCGTTGTCATCGACAAACTCACTAAAGTGGCTCACTTTCTGCCTATCAAAGAGTCGATCACTGCAGCTCAATTGGCGGAACTCTATACCTCTCGAATTGTCTCTCTACACGGTATTCCACAAGTGATCTCTTCAGACCGTGGCAGCATCTTTACATCCAAGTTTTGGGATTCTTTTCAGAAGGCCATGGGCACCAACATCCGCTTCAGCACAGCTTTCCATCCTCAAACTAGCGGTCAAGTCGAGCGTGTCAACCAGATTCTTGAAGATATGCTCAGGGCTTGTGTGATCTCCTTCGGCATGAAGTGGGAGGATTGTCTTCCTTATGCTGAATTCTCCTACAACAACAGTTTTCAAGCAAGTTCGGGCAAGGCCCCATTTGAAATTCTGTATGGCAGGAAGTGCCGTACCCCTCTCAACTGGTCTGAAACCGGTGAACGTCAGCTTTTGGGTAATGACTTAATCACAGAGGCAGAGGAAATGTGCAAAGTCATTCGTGATAACCTCAAAGCAGCCCAATCCCGCCAGAAGAGCTACTATGATAGTAAGCACCGTGATTTGGCTTTCGAGATCGGAGATCATGTTTACCTCCGCGTCTCTCCTATGAAAGGTACTCGTCGCTTCGGTATCAAAGGGAAGCTTGCCCCTAGATACGTGGGACCTTTCAAGATTGTCAGCAAGAGAGGCGACCTCGCCTATCAACTCGAGCTTCCTTCAAACTTTGCAAATGTTCATGACGTGTTCCATGTCTCTCAGCTTCGAAAGTGCTTCAAGACTCCTGACCGCACCGTCAACTTCGAGGACATTGAGCTCCAAGAAGATCTCTCTTATCGTGAGCACCCAGTTGCTATTCTTGAAGAGACTGAACGCAAGACTCGCAACAAGTCAATCAAATTTCTCAAAGTCAAGTGGTCACACCATTCCGACCGTGAAGCTACCTGGGAACGCGAGGATCACCTCCGTTCTGAGTACCCGGCGTTCTTTCAGTCCTAGATCTCGGGACGAGATCCTTTCGTAGTGGTGGAGTGTTGTAACACCCCGGATGTAACTTTCCCAATTTGTACTCCAACTCTTGCCGTTTCCGGCGTTAAGTTATTTTATTTTCTCGGGTTCGGGTCTTTGTCTCCGTGTGTTGTTATCGTTGTCATGCATCTCATATCATGTCATCATGTGCATTGCATTTGCATACGTGTTCGTCTCATGCATTCGAGCATTTTCCCCGTTGTCCGTTTTGCATTCCGGCGCTTCGTTCTCCTCCGGTGGTCATTTCTAGCTTTCTTTCGTGTGTGGGGATTAAACATTTCCGGATTGGACCGAGACTTGCCAAGCGGCCTTGGTTTACTACCGGTAGACCGCCTGTCAAGTTTCGTATCATTTGGACTTCGTTTGATACTCCAACGGTTAACCGAGGGACCGAAAAGGCCTCGTGTGTGTTGCAGCCCAACACCCCTCCAATTTGGCCCAAAACCCACCTAAACCTGCTCCATCATCTAGAGCGTTCGATCACGATCGCGTGGCCGAAAACCGCACCTCATTTGGACTCTCCTAGCTTCCTCTATGCCTATAAATAGGTCTCTCCCGAAATTCCGGATCCCCCTCTCCAAAACCCTAGATCCGCTCCTCCTCGCGCCGCCGGACAACGTCCGCCGAGCGGACGTGTCCGACCTCGCGCCGCGCCCGCAGCCACTCCAGGCGTGCCACGTTGCGCCCGCCGCTCGCCGCCCGCGGGCCGGGAAGCCCAGATCGGCCCCCGAGCCCGTTCCCCGCGCCACCGCCCTTCGCCTCCTCGCGCCCGGCCCCGCCCGGCCGGACTGCGCCGCCACCGCACCGCATCGCCGCCCGCGCCCGGTCCCGCCGCCGCCCCAGCCGCCTCTGCCCGGCGCCGCCCCGCCGCCCGGTGACCACCGCCGTCCGGCGACCTCTCCGGCCGCCCGCCGCCCTCCTCCTTGCCCGGGTCCGCCGTCGCCTTCGTCAAGTCCGGCAAGAACTCCGGCGACTCCTCCGGCGAACCTCGATCCACGTGCGATCCAGAACTAAAAATATCTCCTCGGGTTGACTTTTTCTCTTGAAACCCTAATCCATGTGCTCATCTTCATCATGTTATAACTTTGCATCCGTAGCTCCAGTTCATGGCATATAGCATATCAAAATGTTCATCTCAGAGAGTACATCATTTCATTCCATTGCATCATTTTCATTTGAGTTCATCTTGATGCCCGAAATGCTGTTAGAAGAGGGCTACTTGAGATAATTGTCAGATCTGCTACTCCATTTAGCTTTTTGTCATTTTTGCCATGATTATTGTGTGCATGATATGCCCATGAGTTCTACATATGTTTTGTTAAGGGTTTTGTCATCTTTCCAGAGGTGCAACCCATGTATTTTTGTGATGTGTGTGGTGACTAGAACAAGCTTGCCAAGTGGTGCACTTGGTAATTCTGATTTCAGGGACTTAGCAATTTCCACTAAGTCCTTGAGCTGTTTATCTCATATGGCCATATGTTCATGTTGTTTCCTAGTGATCCGTGCCTCTTTTGAGGATGATCAGTAAGGATGTTTTGTTAATCTTGTAGTTCTCTATCCATCCATGTCTTTGTTTGCAATTTTGGAGCACCCTAGCTTGAGTCAATCGAGCTCTACTTTTGCTACTTTGTGAATCTGGGCAGATTGTCAACTTGTTTGCAATTTTGCCGATGATGTTGTAGTTGATCCGTGCATGCTATGCTATTGTTCTTGCCATGTATAGCTTGCATTTTGTGTATTCTTTATGGGTGTATGCTTAGATTGTTGTGACTTGCCCTGTGATGAGTGCATCGAGCTCATAAACATGCCTACTTGAGATATGTTTCAGCATGTGCCAGTTTTCACTAAGTCTGAGAACTGATTATGTTTTTGCTATGTTCACATGCTTGCAATTGTATTTTCTGATCCCTTTTTGCTCAAGGTCACTAAGGGACTTTTGTTAAGCTCTTTGAGTAGCTCCATGCCATGCTTTACTTTGCCATGTTCAGGTCCTGTAGCATGTAGTTTTGTTGCTCCGAAGTGTGTTATCTGATCTGAAATTCCAGACAAGTGTTAATTTCACTAAGTCTGAAATCTGTTTGCCATATGCATTTTTGCCATGCTTGTTTGAACCTGTTAATGGATGAATTGGCCGTAGCTCAGTGCTAGACTTTTGTTAAGCATCTTGAATTCATCCCTGCCATGTATTTTGTTGCCATGTTTGGGTGCTGTAGCATGTTCATTTCGTTGCATTTAGATGGCTACTTGTTGTAGATCGCAGACCGGTGTCATATTTGAATCGCTTGCCATTTCCAAACCGTAACTCCGATTCCGGCGTTCTTTATATCGTTTTCAAGAGATTTCATCTCATCTTTCCAGTGGCACACTTGGATTTCCAAGTTGAGGCCAGGTTCTTGCATTTCCTGTCACGTCTTGCATATGCATCCCGCATCGCATCCCGCATAGCATATCATCTTTGCATCGTCTTGTTTGGTCCTTGCACGTGGTTGATTGTGCCCTTGTTGTTTGTTTGTTTTGTTTGGGTAGAGCCGGGAGACGAGTTTGCTAACGAGGAGCCCGTTGAGTTTTCTTTCGAGGATCCAGTCAACTCTGACAACTGTGCAGGCAAGATGATCATACCCTCGAAATCACTACTATCTTTGCTATGCTAGTTTGCTCGCTCTTTTGCTATGCCATGCTACGATGTCTACCACTTGCTTTCAAGCCTCCCAAATTGCCATGTCAAACCTCTAACCCACCATGTCCTAGCAAACCGTTGATTGGCTAGGTTACCGCTTTGCTCAGCCCCTCTTATAGCGTTGCTAGTTGCAGGTGAAGATTGGAGGCCGTTCCTTGTTGGAACATTTATTTACTTGTTGGGATATCATTATATTGCCATGTTATCTTAATGCATCTATATACTTGGTAAAGGGTGGAAGGCTCGGCCTCTCGCCTAGTGTTTTGTTCCACTCTTGCCGCCCTAGTTTCCGTCATATCGGTGTTATGTTCCCGGATTTTGCGTTCCTTACGCGGTTGGGTTATAATGGGAACCCCTTGATAGTTCACCTTGATTAAAGCTTTTCCAGCAATGCCCAACCTTAGTTTTACCATTTGCCACCTAGCCTCTTTTTCCCTTCGGTTTCCGGAGCCCAAGGGTCATCTTATTTTAACCCCCCCCCCCCCGGGGGCCAGTGCTCCTCTGAGTGTTGGTCCGAACCAGGCAGCCTGCGGGGCCACCTCGGGGAAACTCGAGGGTTGGTTTTACTTGTAGCTTGACCTATCTGAGTGTGCCCTGAGAACAAGATATGTGCAGCTCCTATTGGGATTTGTCAGCACATTCGGGCGGTGTTGTTGGTCTTGTTTTAACCTGTCGAAGTGTCTTGAAGAACCGAGATATCGAGTCTGATCGGAACGTCTTGGGAGGAGGTCTATTCCTTCGTTGACCGTGAGAGCTTGTCATGGGCTAAGTTGAGACTCCCTGCAGGGTTTTGAACTTTCGAAAGCCGTGCCCGCGGTTATGGGAAGATGGGAATTTGTTAATGTCCGGTTGTAGATAACTTGAACCTTAATTTAATTAAAATGAATCAACTGAGTGTGTTACCGTGATGGCCTCTTCTCGGCGGAGTCCGGGAAGTGGACACGGTGTTGGAGTAATATTTGCGTAGGTTGCTCTCTAGTTTCTCGCTCGCGCTTTGCCTCCTCTTCTCGCTCTCTTTTACGAACAAGTTAGCCACCATATTTGCTAGTCGCTTGCTGCAGCTCCACATATTTTACCTTGTCATACCTATAAGCTTAAATAGTCTTGATCACGAGGGTACGAGATTGCTGAGTCCATGTGGCTCACGGATTAATATTACACCAGATGCAGGGCCTGATGATTCCGCTCCAGGAGACGCGCTTGAGCTCAAGTGGGAGTTCGACGAGGACTCTCAATGTTACTATGTTTCCTTTCCTGATGATCAGTAGTGGTGCCCAGTTGGGGGTAATTGGGACCGTGTCGCTTGTTGGGTTATCTTTTATTTTGGCGCCGTAGTCGGGCCATGAGTGTTTGGATGATGTAATGTTATTTATGTACTTGATTGACGTGGCGAGTGTAAGCCAACTATGTTATCTTCCCTTTATTATTCATATTACATGGGATGTTGTGAAGATTGCCTAACTTGCGACATATGCCTTCAATGCGATTATGTCTCTAAGTCGTGCCTCGACACGTGGGAGATATAGTCGCATCGAGGGTGTTACAGCTTGTGTATGCCGGCTTTACCATGGGACAGGCGCAAGCGCACTACAATGCTGCCATGGCGAAGGAGCGGCCTGCACTGGCGCCTATGTCGGCATTTCAGCAGGCGCAGGAGGAACAGTGATACAACATATTCCTCCTAGAGCAGCACCGGCTGGCAGAGGGTCAGATCGACGGCGAGCGCTTGAACGAAGAGGTCGTGGCGGTCATGGTTGTGGCGAACCATAACTTCGTTGCGGAGCAGCATGCGATCTATGAGGTCGTTCGCGCTCAAGCCGTCGCTCGCTAGGAAGCGGCCTCCGTGGAGGCACAGCTGTAGGCGATCACGGACGAGAACAATGCCAGCTATGCCTCCTACACGCCACCGGTGAAATATCGGGCGGCCTGGTTGGACGACGACAGAGCCAACACCACCATCTCCATCGTAGACCTCACGTCTACCTGTGACGGACAAGTAGCGGACTCCTCTTAGAATGAGTAGGACACGGCAGGCGGCGGGGCCTTGTGTCCCATGTGGGCCGGTCCGTCTTTCGTGTTCTACTCTTCCTCACCGGAGACCGCGCCTTCACTTCAGTAGTCTTACTGCCGCCGTTCATGGAGACGACAGATAGAGGAGGTGGTCGCCGACGCGAAATAGAGAGGAAGTGGACGATGGTCAGCCGCCGCCGTAGGATTGGTTTAAGGTTGTGTTTCTTTTTATTTTTGTTCTAAATGTTTAAAATGTAATGAAAATTCGGCTGTTTGCATAAATCTCGTCCGGTTTATATGAAAATCCGCTATGTTTGTATAAACTTCGTCCGATTTGTTGAAAAAATGTTTAAAATGTACGCGGACAGCGTTGGCTGGTGGCCTTCTACATTCATGTTCGAGAATGGATGCGGATGAAAATTTGCGGGTAGCCATTCCAGATGCCTTAATACCACTAGCTAATCAGAACACACTTGCACGAGACAAGGTCACCGGTTTTGCGGACGGCACAAGAAATTTGGACGTTAGCGTGTAGTAATAATCTGCAATATGATATGATGTCAAAAAAAAACCCTACTATGATATGATCACTAGAGTAGTTGATTGTGTATGGGGGAAAAATGTGTGTTTACATTGTTAGTAGTAGAAGAATTGGCATGATTTGGAATCTTCCTGGTGCGGAACATGGATTATCCTTCATGTTTAAAAACAATTTTATACGTAGTAGTTAGATATAGTATACTGATTCTCTTGCTCAGTGTCACTTTCCCGGTCGTTAAAAGAAAACATTCATCACTGTCAATCGCCAGACCCTCCAAAACGTTCCAATCAAACCACCAGATCTCAGTCAGAACAAAGACAAACATCACGACACAATCAAATTCATATCAACACTTGCCAACAGAAAAACGAAAAACATATCCCTTCTTAAAATACGAAAAACATATCCTTTCTTAACACTCCTCACCAGCCTTCATCAAATTTACAAGTCTGCAAACAAACAAAGGCACTAGCACAAGTATTTATTATCGCAAAAAAACAATGTTGAAGGCATATGCATTGCACAAGATAACTATATGCATCGCTCAATGCAGAGGCCAGGAGGTTATCCTCTTTTTTGAAAATGTGCATTGCACAAACCAACCTTTTCATGTGCAGGAGTGTACATGTGCAAAGTCTGCCGAAATTTAAATCGAACAAAGTACCTTGGCGTCTGCCCAGATTTCTTCGAAAGAGGTAATGGCGCTCGTTATCTAAAAAGGTGTGGCGAACAAGCACGTTACTGTAGCTGCTTTTCACGTTTGCTTAGGGCCTAATCAAGGGCGTTTCTTTGAGCTGCGAAAGCTTCAGATCTGCGTAAAGCAGCTCAAAAGGCAAAGCGCGATAAGGGTGCACCCCGTTTGCCATCCTAATTAAATCGACGTTGCTCATGGATCAAGATCCTCTAACATAGGAAGGGAAGTCAGGTAAGCTACAGTATTCTAACTTTTCTTCACTAGATTCCTGTAATTTGCAGTCTAACACAATGATTTAAGAACAGTGATTACCCACAATAAAATGTGAACAAACAATAATTTTGAACAGTACATGTTCTCTAACTTCCCTTCCCCATTTTACACATAGATGGTACTGTAAGCTCTCTAACTTGCCTTGTGCAAGTCAGAGAATCTGGTTCCGTTGCTCATTGTTAGAAGGGAGAGAGAGATTTTAATGGAGTAGTTGTTGTATTGCTTGAGCCTCGTGGGTACACACACACACACACACACACACACACACACATATATATATATATATATATATATATATATATATAATATATATATGAGTACAATGATCTATTTGAAGTACAAGACAAACCAGAATAAATCTTAGTCTATCTCGTCTTTCCTAATAATCAATAATATACTCAACATCCCCCCGCGGTCACAACGGTAGTGACGCAGACGGAGTGGCAACCGACGAGGTTGCTCAAGCAGGCGGTAGCCCTTTGTGCCGTTTGTCGATGTAGCCGAGAGCGTAGGGTGGTGGAGCCGTGGTCGAGGTAGCCGTACGAAGAACGCCATGGTCGATGTTGAGTCGGGGTAGCCAGTGTCAAGGAAGTCGCCGTGGAGCCGCGGGCGCAAGGAGGCACCGAGTTAGTATGGGTGCAGTAATGTCGAAGTAGAGGTGCGCCGGAGAGACGATGGTGTTGACGAGGCCTCGCGGCGGGTTTGCCAAGCCCAGGGACACGTCGTGAACGAAGGCACGCACCGGTGTTGTCGGCACCGGGCATGCGTAGACGGACGAAGACGAAGTTGACGAAGCGTCGCTCCAGCCATGCCAGGCCCGGGGACACATCGTGGACGAAGGCACGAATCGGTGTTGCCAGCACCGGGCATGCGTAGACAGGGACCTGCACGAGCTATACGCCAAGTCGGAGAAGTCAGAGAGGCCAGCAGAGAAGGATCCAACGACGGTTGCGGTGCCAATTGGCCCGGGGCCGATGTCGCCCGCGGTTGTCAGAGTAGACGAAGTGGTTAGGGTAGATGACGGCAACGCTGACGACGGGCTGGTGCTGGACGAAGACGAAGGAGGTGGACGGGCGGCGGCGGCTACGGGGGTAGCAGCGGCAGTGGCCAAAGTAGAGCGGCGGCGGCCTGACGGCGGTGGCGGTGGCTAGGTTAGGAGTGTGACGGTGGTGCTCGAAGTAGGCGAAGAACCCTGGCAGCGTGACGAAAACCGGCACGGACGGTGGCGTTCCCGTGCCAAAGGAGGCGGCGCAGTGCATGCCACGGGAAGTCGACGCATGGGGACGGCGGTGGACCGCGGGCCGCAGCACTACGGCCCGAACGGGCGACGCGGCGGCGGCGGGCGGGTCAGGGCGACGGCGGGAAGACCTCGGGGCGGCGCCAGAGACCACGGGCCGCGTTGTGACAGCCCGAAGAGGCGGCACGGCGGATGAGCGTGGGCCGGTGCAACCGTGGGAACAGCCTCGGGACGGCGGCATGGACTGCGTGCCACGCTTGCTACGGCCCAACGGGGCGACGCAGCGGCGGCGCGAGGGTCGGTGCTTCCATGGGGGCGACATAGAGCGGACGGCCTCAGGGCGGCAGTGGACCGCGGGCCGTGGAACTATAGCTCGAAGGGGCGACGCAGCGGTGACGCGGGTCGGTGCAGCCAGGAGAAGAACTATGGGGCGGCGGCGCTGCGTCCCGACGGGGCGACGCGGTGGCAGCCCGTTGCTCGATCGGTAGAGGGGCGCGCTGAACTCGGGACGGTCTTCACGGGGCCTGCGGATGCGTGCGCAACTGACGGGCCAGGTCGGTCGCACGACATAGATGAGGCGGATCACGGCGGCGGGCGGGTGATCAATCCGATCGCACGCGAGGTCAGGGACGCCGCTTGGTGGAGACGGGGTGGCGACGGAGTCCGAGATGAAGCCGGCGGCGGCAGGCGGTAGGGCGGCTATGATTGGCCGCCGCATGGCACGAGGCCGTCGGGTCGGGGTGATGCAGGAGTCCCGGTCGGAGAAGGGCGGTGACGGCCGGCGTAGATCGACGGACGGGCCGGTGCGCGAACGGCGGCGGTGAAGGACCGCCGCATGACGCGAGGCTGCCGGGTCGAGGCAACCGATGGGCAGACGTGCGGACGACGCGTGAGGCCACCGGAACGGTGCGACCAGCGGGCAGACGCGTAGACGATGTGTGAGACTGCCGCGTCGGTGAAGAAGCCGATATCACGCCGGGGTTGGAGTAGAGGCGCACGGGGTCGACGCCGGTGATGGGCGACACAAGTCGATCAAAATTAGATCGGAAAACAAAAAGAAACCGCCGATTAAGATGACCGGCGGGAGAGAGAAAACCCCGAAGCAAGGGCTAGGGGAAAAGACTCTCTAGGACAGCCGGTCAACACGACCGGCGGACGAACCCTAGGTACGGGCGGCGCGGCCCCCGGCGGCGGTCATGGAGGTCGACCGCCCCGAGGGCGGCGCGCAGGTGCGGAAGCGGCGGCGGCTAGGGTTTAGGATCGACTTGCGATAGATGCCATGTTAGAAGTGAGAGAGAGGTTTTGATGGAATATGTCGGCGTTCTGGAAACGGGGGTCCCCAGACTTGCCTGCCTGCGGCCTGCGGCGTGGCTCAACAGGGGGCCCAGCGCGGCCCATCTTCATCAACACAGACCCAAGACCCTCGCAAGGGTCCAAGCCTCGCGGGGCGGATGACACGAAGCTTCCTCAGTCACGGCCTCATCAGGCTGGTTCGCGAGGAGGCGGAGAGATCAAGGCGGGATACCTCACGAGGTGCCCGTGACGTAAGCCATGACGACCAAAGGCGCCAGGCGGGCGCCAGCCACGCAGTGTCCTCCTTTCCTCTTTGGTGCAAAGGGAGCAAGCGCAGGCGAGTGCATCAAGCAAAGGCACCCGTTTCGGTGCAACGAGACCAAGACCAGTCCAACGGCAGGAAGGAAGTCATTGTGAAGCCCAAGCCAGCGTCACCACCAGAGCCTTTGACAGGCGAGGACCAACTTTAGTCAGGATAAGTGTACCAGATGTTCCCCTCCAAAATGGCCAATTATTGGCGCCCTTCCCGCTCAATATTTGGGAAGAGGCCCAGGGCCTTGGCCTATAAATAGGACTAGCCACCCACAGGGTAGAGGGATCGAAATCGGAGAGAGAATCGAGAAGAGAGAGAGAGAAGTGTGACTGAACTCCTCCTAGCAGTTCATCCCCTCAGCCAAGAATAGACCCTCGCGAGGCTGTTCTCCCTTGTATTGCTCATCATCATCAGCCCAAGAGGCAATCCACCACACCACACATTGGAGTAGGGTATTACACCACAACGGTGGCCCGAACCAGTATAAACCATGTGTCTCTTGTGCTGTTCTTTCCATAGCTTAGATCTTAGCGAGGCGGAGGGACGCAGGTAGGTAGAAGGCAAAATCTCCGCGCGCACCCCAGTGTTCGAACCTCAAGGGTCTGCCGGAACCCGAAATCCGACAGAATAGTTGTTGTATTGCTTGAGCCTCATGGGTATATATATATATATAGGGTCGCGCTATTCGTCACCCTGGGTGAGGAATAGTTATTTTTCACCCCCCTCTATTTTACTATCAATGCACCGTAATTTTACGTTCCGTAAGTTATGTCTTATTTCACAAAAAGGAACCGTAAGAAAAATATATAATCGCCATAAAAATATTTTATGTTATGTAAAATTACAAACGTAAAACACATAGTCTAAAATATACATAAACTGCAAATTTTCTTATTTTATGACCTATATTTTTATTTTGTTATGCCAAATTTTACGTAGTGAATCAATAGAAATGTAACTATTTGAATTCGAAATGTATTTTAATTATGTAATGACCGTAAGATTACCTCGGGTGAAGAATAACTTATTCTGCATCCTAAGTGATAAATAGTAACACTGTATATATATATGTGTGTGTATGTGTGTGTATGAGTACAATGATCTACTTGAAGTACAAGACAAGTCAGAACAAATCCTAGTCTATATCAAATCTTTTCTAATAATCAATATACTCAACACTCATGGCCAGTTCGATTAGTACCGTACACGGTTCTAGAGAAAGAAAAGGAGGGTCAATCAGACGCTCTCCTTGGCAATCCAACGAGTACTAACACAAGAGCAAGTAAACTTCTTTAATAAGATAATGTTGCTGAGTCTGGTCAATAAAAGTTAGACAAGGGTTTTCACCCCGAATATTTATCCATGTTTCAATCAACATCTTAATGACGGATCTTCCGATAGTCGCCTCCTTCAGTACTCCTTGTCGCGGTTGTCGAGGGCCACCACCCCCGCTGCAATGGCCAGCGGGGCTTGCCACCGAATTTCATTTGGAAAAGGTACTAATTGTTTTGATCAATATTGTTTATTGTCTGTTGCAAGCTCTAGGATTTGCTTGATGAGCAGAGCAACATTATATGTTTGATCACTATCTTATTTTCAAGATCCTGGTAAGTGTCCCTAATGTGGGACGAACATATGGCAACTTCGAATGTTTTTGATTACAAGTTTAGTCACGTGGGGATGACAACTTTAGTTGTCAAGCATGACAACTTTTTTTTCGAATGATAACTTTCAGTTTTTTTGGTTTGTTTTTTCTTTTTGGATGGCAACTTAGGTGTATAAAACGTCAAGGCCGGATTACTTTATGCTATATGTGTGACACTTATCATTTGAGTAGTTTTATTTATAAGTTTGAATCACTGACTTGCATTTAAATCTTGGAAATGACTGAAGGATTGACAGTCTTATTCGCCTTTGACTAACGCAAAGATTTTTGTAGTAGTGCCCGACCGAAAGGGTGAAATGATTTCGGGTTTGTCTGTCTAGTGGAGATTGGAGTTGAGATCACGGCATACTTAATTAGTTATAATTAGCATTTGGTATGCCGTTTGGTCACAGCATCAGGTATACCGTCACTAGCAACCACTGCTACAGGGGCAGGGTACTTTGATAGCAATATACCCGGTTATTATGGCTGTCGATGAACACATGAAATTTTACTGGAATCAGCTCGCAGAAACTTCTTTCGTAATAAGCAGAGCCTGAAATGTTGGTTTTCTTTTCGTACGAACTGCATTGTTCTTTTCTACTCCCTTCGTATCATACTATAATACGTTTTAGTGTCAAAAACGTCTTTTTTTTGAAACGGAAAAAACGTCTTATATTATAATACAGAGGGAGTATGACGCTCTGATTAGGGCTTGGCTCAACTGCATTGGCCACCCATAATTCTAGAGTATCGTGTTTGTTGTAACCGTGGGGTTTGAAATGTGTGTCTCGGACAGGCAATCAGCTTCTGCAATTGCAATAATAGTGCACGCTTCACATCCTGTGACCTCACCATGTGCATCAGTGCATGCACCATTGTACCACCCATTGAGGGAGTCTATCATCTGTCAATGATCCACAGTTCAGAGTAGTGCATGCAGTAGTGCAACAAATTCAGAACATGGTGTTACAGTGTGTTTGTATAATACTAGTAGTACCAGTAATAATATTGAAGAGAGCATGGGATGGTTTTGGAATGGAAGAAAACAGAAGGAGAAGCAGATATCATTGGTAGATAGTGTGTCTGGACCATAACAGCCTGGGAGAGGAAGAAGTGTCGGCGGCGTCTCCGTTTTCTGAAGGCTTTTGGATGGATACCGTCGTCGGAACGTACAAGACACAAGAACTGCCCCGCACGTCAGGGAAGAGAAGACAAGACCTTTCATGATTTGCTGGCCCTGTCTCCCTTGACGTCCGCTTCTTTATTTAAGCCGTTGCTTGCTCCGTTTGCGCCTAATCACACGCACCGGCACGAGCGACAAGTCTCGGTCTGCTTTCGACGTTTTCGCAGGCGAAAGATATGCAGCAGATATAAAATTGGGCAGCATAAACTTGAGAAGTTTGCTGGGAGGAGATCCGGTCAGGTTTGCCTCTGGATGCAAGTCTGAAAAACACTACATTAAGATGGGCAGTCGGCAGTAAAACTGTGGATAATACCAAGAGCATGTACCTATCGAGGATGGTGATCCGTCGCGCTCTACGTACAGTCTGTTTAGAGCCTGGTTTTCAGAAAGCGACAGTATCGTTGTTACTCCCTCCGTTTCTAAATACTTGTCTTTCTAGGCATTTCAACAAGTAACTACATACGGAGCAAAATAAATGAATCTATACTCTAAAATATGTCTACATACATCCGTATGTAGTAGTCATTTGAAATGTTTAGAAAGACAAATATTTAGGAACGGAAGGAGTAGTTTTTTTCATCACTATGCGAAGGATCTAATTTTTTTGGAGGGGGGAATAGGTGAAAAATGTGACGCAGTCAGTTAATAACTTTCAATCATCCGTCGTCCGGAAAATTAGGAATTCCGTCAGCTCATGTTAGACTGTTTGAGTCAGTTTGAGCATTTTTATTTGGCGTCTCTGTTGCACCCAAATCACGTCCAGAATTACATGCAGAGATAAGCTCTGTCACACCATGTAGCCCGACAGTACCAACAGCAATGCGTATGGACCATTGCAGCTAATGCTAACCGGCAGGTACGCACGCAGAGGGCGGCCACACCCACACACAAGACACAGACACACATCACCATCATTCATCAACATAATTGTCATGTGTGCCAGTTCTCATCTGCTGATGATAATAAAACATAAACGTAAAGTGGTGTTTGTTTTGTTCAATTGTCTTTGTACAGATTTCTGGTACCAAATCTTGGGTGTGCTGTGCTCCGCAACAGACCGGCTTTGTGCGTGCACATCTTTTGCCAATCTCAGTCCTCAGACGGTGAGCAGTCGGCCTCGTCTGTTGCAGACAGCAGGGTCGGTGTGGAGACAGACTAGAGTCGTACTAGGTTCATTTTTACCTTTTTCCTTTTGACAGCTAGCTGATCAAAGCTTGACGATTAGTAGCTCACTCCCATCCCAGTAGAGTAGGTCGACAAAGATCTGGTCTGCCTGCCTGTCCCCTTGTTACTTTCCAGGAATCGCGACCGAAACTATCAACCACCGGTGCTTAAGGGTGCGCTTCTCTCCTGTTGCCGCCGAGCGCTGTTAACCGAAGGATTAGGGTGGGCTTCTTCTCCGATGTTTAAGGCTGTTGGACCACCAAAGAAGGGAGTTGCTTAGGATCGCCTAGAACTTATGAACACTAAAGCATGTTGGGTTCTGCATATGCTAGCTTGCCATCTCCTCTTTAATCTTACATGTTCGTATTTTATAAAATTGTACATGACATATACAAAAAAGAAAAATAAAGATGATACAAGAAATAAAAAAGAGAAGCCAAAGAAAAAAATAAATTAAAAAAGGGAAACGACGCACTGGTAGTCCGGTAGGAGGAGCAAACCATGAACGAATAATTATAAGGAAAATGTTTGTTTTAAACCGGATGACAATAGCGAGACACAAGCCCACGCACCGCTCCCCATCTGTACCTTATCCCACGCAAGGAAGTCACAGCCACACAATTTTCTCGCGCTCGTGTCGTCTTCCTCGTGCAGATCCCTCTCTCTCTCTCCTGTCGCCACTACCATGGCCGCGCTTTGCTCTACTCCTTCCCCAGAGCTCCCCTCTCTTCCTTTCCTTTCTCACCCCTGGGGCAATGGAGTGCTACTGCTGCACATGGCACCGCTTGGCTACGACTGGTGCTGCCATGAATGGACGAAAGCTTCGACGCGCGACCACCGCCTGCCATGGCCGTCGGAGCTACTGCTGTTGCGATGAGGAGCATCTGCACATGGTCGTCGGAGCTTCGTTTTAAGCAGTGTGCGTGGCTCCCTTAGCTGCAATGAAGTGCGCGGCGGCTGCGACGGTGACCGCAGAGAGTTGCCGACGGGGGGCGCTGCAACTCCGGCGATGTGGATTTGGAGTTATTGGGAGCACGCCGGCGTTGAAATGGAGCAACGCCAGGCCACCGGAAGCATAGCCGGGGCTGCAATGGAGCTTCGCCGGAGTTGCAATGGAGTTTCGCCGGGCGCCGTTGGTGCTGCGTTGGAGCTCCATCGGAGCTGCAATGGAGCTTCGCCGGAGGTCGTCGGTGCTGCGTTGGAGCTCCACCGGAGCTGCAATGGAGCTTTGTCGGACGCCATTGGTGCTCGAGTCGAGCTATGGTCGCGCTCGTACTATGCTGCAGTGGAGCTTTGTCGAGGGAAGCAGCGCTGCATTGAAGTTGGTAACGCCGCTGCCGTGGCGTGCTGCATCGGAGGACCACCAGCGCGCTGATCCGACGGTTGTCCAGGCGGATGATCCCCCCCCCCCCTCATATGGGACAACCCAAAAGCACACACGGGGTGCATATTGACCCGCGCGCGAAATAGGTGCTTAATGAAATGGTTTGTGGCGCCCACGCGTTATTGAACCTGGGGCGGCCCAGAAAGACCCCACATTCACCCTATTTTGATCGTATTTTATCCCCTCATAGCGACATGTTGTTCCACTGTACATGAGAAAAAATTGTCTCAAAAAAACATGAGAAAAAAGTAATATTTTTTTTATTTTGCCCAAAGTTTTTCTTAGTTTTAAGAAAGAGTGAAATAAAAATAATTCATGGTTTTTAAAAATTGAGAAATAAAAAAACAATATTTTTTTGTAAATATGGAAAAAGTACATGAATTGGGAAATTGTTCGCGAATTTCAAAAAGGCTTAAGGATTTCGAACCATTCACTAGTTAAGACGTTGGCCGGTTAACCCTCAACCTTTAAAAACATGAAATTAAAAAAACCTTAGTTTTGAGGTTTTGAAATAGTTCATGGTTTGAAAAGGTTGATGAATTTGAAAAATAAACTTCATGAATTTGTATAAAGTTCATAATTGTAGAAAAATGCAAGTTGGAAAAAAGTTTGTGAGTTTGAGAAAAGATGGTGGATTTGGAAAAGTTTGCCGATTCAAAACAAGTTCATAAAAATTGAAAATTAAAACATTTACTTAATTTTCAATTTTTCACACCAATTTAGAAAGAAAAAAAATAAAGAAACAAAAACGAAAAACTAGTGAAACAAAGAAAAGACAAACAAAAAAGGAAAAAGGAAAAGTAAATGAAAATGAAAATATAAAATACCCCAAAAACCTTAGAAATTGGAGGAAACCCCTCTCAGAACACCGTAAGGTCCCAAAATTGGTGCAAGGATAATGGGCCGGCCAGCGATTTGCATCCTAGCGAACCAGGAGTTGTGCGTGTTCTACCGAGAACACTGTAAATATGAATTGGCATTTTGGTGAGTGGAAAATAACTTATAGCTGGGCTATAGGCCACGAGCGGGTGAGTGATATCCTTCCCATGCACAATGGGTGGGCTTGTTAATAAGATTTTATTTCAATAAAGTTTATCTCTTCGACTGTGCATCCAAATCATAAAGCGTTTTAATTGTTGCATTTCTCACACCGAGATCTTCAAAAATAATCACATGTTGATAGGTTCTGACAATTTTTTTGGATAAATTATGCTTCCAACCTTTACTAACACATCATTTTAAGTAAAGTAACTTGTGCTACATTTTTTGGTGAAGTTCAAAAGCACAACTGTGATGGAACGTGCGCGGAAAAGGCAGACCTCGAGGATCACCAACATAAAAGAGGGAGACGCGAATACCCGCTATTTGCACCTCAGAGTCAATGGCCGGAGGAGGAAAAACCTTATTCACCGCCTAAAACACGGCCAAGGTTGGGTGACAGACCATGATCACAAGAAATCAATTGTTCACTCCCATTTCAATGCGATTTTGAAAAAGGGCGCTCCACGTTCCAAGACCATTAACTGGGCATCCATCCCACCCACTGGCATTGACCTTACCGCGCTTGGCGACCCCATCTTGGAAGAGGAAGTCAGAGCTGCTGTCTTTTCTATTCCTTCTGACAAAGCGCCAGGCCCGGACGGATTCACCGAAAAATTCTTCAAGAGTTGCTGGAATATTATTAAGGATGATATCATGCTAGTGATCAGCAGCTTCTCCAACCTAAATGTCAGAAATCTGCACTGGCTCAATTCGGCGAATATCGCCCTCATTCCCAAGAAGCATGGTGCCGAGGACATCTCTGACTTCAGACCCATTAGCTTGATTCATGCCGTGGCCAAGCTCATTGCCAAAATTCTGGCCACTAGACTGGCCCCCCATATGAACGACATTGTCTCCACTGCGCAAAGTGCCTTCATAAAAAAAAGAAGCACCCACGACAACTTTATGTATGTCCGGAATTTGTCCAGAAAATTTCACGGCGCAAAGAAACCTATGCTCCTATTCAAATTAGACATCAAGAAGGCTTTCGACTCGGTTAGATGGGACTACTTGTTGGAGGTGCTAAATCATCATGGCTTCCCTACCCGCTTTCGTGACTGGGTCTCAGCACTTCTTTCCTCCGAGTCCTCTAGAGTGTTGCTAAATGGTATTGCTGGTGACCCAATCAAGCACGGTCAGGGTCTCAGGCAGGGGGATCCGTTTTCACCGCTCCTCTTTGTGCTTGCCATAGACCCCCTTCATCATATTCTCAGCAAAGCCACAACCCAAGGAAAGCTACATCCCTTGCCAGAGAGACAACCGGGGAGAATTCGTGCCTCACTCTATGCTGACGACGCTGCCATTTTCTGTGCCCCCATTAAGGAGGATGTCCAATGCCTTACCAACATACTTTCCTTCTTCGGTGAATCTACTGGCCTCTCCACAAACTGCACCAAAAGTTCTGTGGCACCCATCAGATGTGCCAATGTGGACTTAGATGATGTTCTTCAGTCTTTCCCGGCTTGTCGCGCCTCCTTCCCGATCCGCTATCTTGGGCTCCCCCTCGCGGTCAAAAGATTAAAGAGGACGCATCTCCAACCTTTGGAAGACAAGGCTGCAATCAAATTGGCACCTTGGAGAGGAAGGCACGTTGCTATTGTGGGTCGTATGACTTTGGTGAAGGCAGTCCTTACGGCGGTGGCCATTTATCACATCACGCCGCTCGACATCCCGGTGGAGGTTCTAAAAGCGATTGACAAGCTGCGGCGTGCCTACCTCTGGGTAGGATCTGACATGGTTAGTGGCGGCAAGTGCAAGATTAATTGGGAGCATGTCTGCAAGCCAAAGGAGTATGGGGGCCTTGGCATCCTACATCTTGGCAAGTTTGCTGCTGCCCTTCGGCTGAGGTGGCTATGGCTTGAGTGGAATGACCCACCCCGTGCGTGGTGTGGATTGGAGACGCCTTGCACGACTTCCGACCGCGACCTTTTCGCGGTCTTGACTGAGGTCAAGATCGGCGATGGTCAGAAGGCTTCCTTCTGGGAATCCTCTTGGCTTCAGGGCGCTAGGCCCAAAGATATTGCGCCAAAGATCTTCAATATTTCACGCAAGAAAGGTGTTACGGTTGCCACGGCCTTAAGGGATGGGCACTGGATAACACAGATCAACATTGACACTGGCCTCACTCTAGAACACATTCAACAATTCTTGGCTCTTTGGGAGAAGCTAGCGACTGTGGCCATTCAGCCGGGTGTCCAGGATTCTATATTGTGGAAGTCAACCAATGATGGGCAGTACTCAGCTAAGTCTGCTTATTTGACGCAATTTCATGACCTCCCGCTCTCAAGCTCGCCTGCTGCGGTTTGGAAGGCGTGGGCTCCCCCCAAATGCAAATTCTTCGCGTGGCTCATTATCCACAACAGAGTTTGGACGGCTGATAGGCTTCAGAGGAGAGGATGGCCAAATTGTGACAAATGCCCACTATGCAGTCAGGTGCAAGAATCTGCAGCACACCTGATCTTCAAGTGTCGTTTCTCTGTTCGGATTTGGAATGCGGTCTTCTCATGGCTTGGGCTAACTATTCCCACGGCCCCGTGGCTATTGTTCGATTAGGTGAAATCTTGGTGGGATGCGGTTCTCTCTGATAATACACTCCCGACGAAGGCCCTCTCTTCCCTGTTACTTCTTGTGGGATGGGAGATATGGAATGAAAGGAATGCTCGTGTCTTCAGGAGCAAAGCGGCGCCGGTGGCGATTGTCATGCGACGCATCAAAGAGGAAGTTACTCTTTGGGCCACTGCAGGCGCTAAGCATTTGCGCAATGTAATGCCGCGAGAGTAATTTTTGCTTTTCCGTCGCTTGGCGATGTCTGTTCTGAAACCTCTTCTTATTTAATGAAAATGGCAAGTCTTTTGCCTTGTTTCAAAAAAAAAAAGCACAACTGTGCTAAACTTGTTTTAGAAACACATAAGCACAATTTATGTTTTACATGTGAAGCACAACTATGCTTCACTATACGCACAACTGTGCTTCTGTGCTTCACGTGGAAAGCACACCAAAAAACAAAGGAATCGAAGAATAATTTCTTTTTATAAAACCTGGAATAAACCATGAAATTTCGAAAAAAAGAAAAAAAACAAAAAACCGCAAAAGCAAAAAATGGTGCTCCTCCAAGGTGCACCACATGGCAGGCGGAGCGCTCTCGCACGCTTTAGGATTCCAATACCAGCCCTCATCCTTGGACTAGTCGTTCAAGAGTGCTCCTATTCCACGACCTATGGGGGACAGGGGGTGGGGGTGGGGGACCAGCAAATGCTCACCCATACACACACTTTGGGTTGGCCTATTGTGGGCATCCATGTTTTTTTAATTACGTTATTTCTGTTTTTATTTGCTTTTCAAAAACATTTCAGCTTTCAAAAAATTCTACATTTTGAGAATGTACACGAATTTGAATATTTGCAAATTTAATCTTTTTTATTTCTATTGAAAATGTAGTGTTTGTAAAAAAATTAAAAAACATTATTTGAAATATGTTCATGAATTTTATACAAATTTCACAAATTTGGAAAAAGTGATTGCGTGTTAAATAATTATTCATGAATTTAAAAAAGTTCAAGCATTCTAAAAATATTCCCACATTATTTTTTTTAATGAAGTACAAGAAGGTTTGCAAATATTAAAATCATCACGGACTAAAGAAAATGTTCGTGAGGTGTTCATGACTTTTATAAAATGGTCGTAAATTCAGAAAGTCTCACAAACTAAAAATATGTTAGTGAGTTCATAAAATGTTCAAACAGTTCAAAAAAGATTGCAAGTTTAGAAAGTGTGCACAAATTTCAAAAATAATATGCCAGTTTGAAAAATAGCTCTGTTTGGTAAAAATGATCATGAATTTCATAAATTGTTATTGAATTAAAAAAAAGGTCACAACTTTTTAAAAGTATTTTTGGATCTGTAAAATATTTGGGATTTTCATAAAATTCCGTTAATTCAAAAAATGGTCGTGATTTACAAAAATAATGTAAATTCTATATAAATCTGCAAATTCAAAAAAAGGAAAAAAGTAAAAATCAAAAATCAAAAATCAAAAATAGAAATGAAGGAAACAAAAAGGAAAAACAAGAATAATAAAGAAAATCTAGAAGAATAAACGAAGGAAAAATAAAAAACCCACAATGGCCCGGCCCATATAGAGGACGAGGCGCACGGGGGTACACGTTTGATCGTTGTTCCCCGAGTTATGCGAGGAATGAGAGTCGCTGTCGTTCTGGTGAAACTTAGGGCTCCAAGATACGTGCATAAGGTCATGGCATGTAAGGGTATGTACAATGGTTGAGAAGACATTTTTATCTTAAATTTTGCCCATAGTTTGGAGATGACAATAAAAATATGTCTACAATGGATTATTTCGTAGCATTATCTTCAATAACCGGTTATTTCCTAAAAAAGGATGAGACATATTCCCTCCGTCCGGTGAAGAGTGTACGTTTGGTTCAAAATTTGTCCACAAAAATTTGTACTTCTATCTTCCCGATGCACTTTAAAGTAAAAAAATATTTTTCTCTCATCACACGGTAATCAAGACCAATAACAATCTACACATGGTCTTAATTTCTACATGCACTTAGCTCATTGGGGGTTGAGTAATTAAAGAGGAGAGAGATGGTGGCTTGCACCTTTCCAATGCATTTTTTACTTCACTCCATAATTTGTCCTAAAATCTCTAGACGTACGCTCTTCACTAGACGGAAGGAGTATTGTGCTAAGAGATCTACAAGATCGTGACATGTAAGGACATGTACGATGAATGATAAGACATTAAGTCTTGCATGTAGTTTAGAGATGACAATAAAGTATGTTTACAATGAGTTATATCTCATCCTTATCTTCAATGACTAATTATTTCTAAAAACATGATGAAATATATTATGCTAAGAGATTATCTCTTAAATAAGAGAAGACAAACCTTTTCTTATGATTTCTCTCTCCTTCACCTCAACGTTTATCCTATATGGCACTCCTAAAATAGCACCATTGTACATGTCCTAAATACTACACGGTCTCGAAGGACAACCCAACATACAACCCGTATCGTTTGCAGCTTGGATCAAGTAATTCAGGCCACATATTTGAAGCATGAACCGGTAATTCAGGCCACATATTTGAAGCATGAACCGGTTGCCTTCGGTCCAATAATATTTATTGGCAATTATTTCATCTTGTATAGGCCCAACAATGCTCACACTTGTTTTACTTATTATCGTTTAGTATTTTAATTTCCAAAACCGAAATGAAAATTGTTCACAAATTCAAAAAATGTTCTCATTTTTTGAAGTTGTTTACGATTTTTCAAGAAATGTTCATTACTAAAAAAAATCAAATGTTTGAAAAAATGTTCTCATTTATAAAATTGTATTGAAAATTCAGTAAACCTCATTTTTAAATGTCCACGCTTTAAAAATAGTCATGTTTTCGGAAAATGTTTGCAAATTTCATAATTTGTTATTATTTTTTAAAATCATTTTAAAAATGACCACGTGTACAAAATTGTACAATCTTTTAAGATTTTGTTTGCGTTTCCTAAAAGTTCTCATGTATAAAAAACATGCCCACGTTTGAAAATATCATTTAGAATTTCTTTTAAAAAATGTACCAGAAAACATGTTCCAAAGTGTTTTGGGCTTGCTACAGTGTATTCTATTTCGGTATATTGCTTCTCGGTTCGCTGCAGTGATCCCGGTTCGCTATAGTACTTCAAGATCACTACCGTCAAAAGAAAAATACGGACATACATTGGTGGGTTAATAGGCCGGCCCTGCTCACTCATGCATGTGCGAATTGGAGGCATTTAGATGGAAGGAGCGCGAAATAGGGACTCGCCTTACCTTCTACTAGCGTAATATATAGTGTAACATTTTTAATTGTTATAAAGTGTAACATTTTTAATTGTTATAAAGATATGTACTCCCTTCAATCCATATTAATTGTGGCTGATTTAATACAAAGTCATATGAAATTAGCAATAGTTAATATGCATGGAGGGAGTAACAGTTTTTGGCCCGTTTGAAAAATCTTGCTATGCTTTTAACCTTGGACGCGTCTAGCAGGCGGCTGGGTGCCCGCTAGCGCTCCTGTGCGGCCTGCTGCTTTTTTGTCAAATAGTGTGTGTAATCAACTCTGTGGTTAAAAAGAACACTGCTAATTAATCACCCCTATGTGGTCTCTTCTTACGTGATGGATATCTGCATGCCATTCCATTAATGTTCCTCATGTTCCTTCCTTATGCATTAATTTTTGGTTCTTAAAATTTATAAAGTCATATCTTCTAAACCGCGTGTCGAAATTCAGATCCGTTTTCATTGTTGAAACCTCGCAACGTGCTCTTCAAAAGTAGATCCCGCATGAGGATGTTTCGATAAACTAGTCTTCCTGCCAATTAAACATCAATGTGTGTTCAACTAGACTACATTGTCGCGCTAACTGAGCATATATGTGTGTAACCAGTCCTGCCAACTAAATATCAATGTGTGTGCAACTAGACTACATTGCCGCATCGATTGCGCATATATGTGTGCAACTAGTGTTCTGACAACTAAATATCAATGTGTGCAACTAGACTACATTACGAGCCAACTGAGCATATGTGTGTGCGACTAGTCTTCCTGCCAACTAAACATCAATGTGTGTGCAACTAGACTAGATTACAAGTCAACTAAACATCCATGTGTGTGTAACTAGACTACATTACAAGCCAACTAAACATCAATGTGTGTGCAACTAGACTACATTACAAGCCAACTAAATATCAATGTGTGTGCAACTAGACTACATTAAAAGTCAACTATGCATATGTGTGTGCAACTAATCTTCCTGCCAACTAAACATCAATGTGTGTGTAACTAGACTACATTACAAGTAGGGAGGATGGTTACACATCTACGACTTGGTAGTTGGCCACGGCAGTAGACTAATTGCAAATCAGGTTGTCATTGTTACTACGTTGCAACCTTATAGGAAGTTGGATTATGCAGCTTTAAAATTTTGTTTTGAAAAAAGTTGCACCATGTAGTACTAAAGTTGCATAACACGGTACTAAAGTTGCATCATATAGCTCTAAAGTTGGCATAAAAAAATTTCATCGAAACATACCCATGCGGGATCTAATTTTAAAGATCTCGACGTGAGGAGTCCAAAGGTGAAAACGGATCTGAATTCCGATGCAAGATTTGAAAGATATGACTTTTTTAATTTTTGTGAAAGGTAGTTAAATGAGTCACATGTGAAGAGAGAGAATGAACATTACATACTACTTTTCCTTCTAATTATATTTCCTGGTCCACTATTTTAAAGAGCAACCGTCCAAAACCAGTCTATATGATTCGGCTCAGATGGCACCTGAACTATGTCCGCTTGGAATCGAGTGGCCAGGAGCCGACCGCTCGGTTCGCCCAAACAGTACGTATGCACTTTTTAGATTTTAGGTTTAATCTTAGGTGTGATATTGCCTACTGCTTTCCTTGTTTCTATTTTTTCCAAACTAAAAGTTTAGGTCCACCTGTTAAGACGAGATGTCAAGTGACTAGGCAAATAACTCAAACACATAGTCACTGAAAGACATGCTAAATCCTATATACATCTAAGAGCAATTCTAGCAGATTCCGCATCCCGTCCTGATCCGCAAAATAACCGCTAAAGTGCGGGTCGGGGCGGGAAAACCTGCCCGATTAGACCCTGTATCCTGCTCCAGTCCGCAAATATTTTTGCGGGGCGCGGCAAATCTTCTCCCCCAACCTCTAGTTTCACAGGCTGGAAGGCCGACCTGAGCTCAGCCCCTATCCGCAGCGAGATTTGGCGGGAGGGACATTTCCGCGCGACCTTTCCCTCTCCCCCATCCTCCGCCACCATTGCCCCGCCTCCCCATGCTCCGGTGCTTTCTCCCCGGTCGTCCCTCGCCGCCATGGACGACTCCCTGCTATCCCCCGTCACCATTGAGGTCGCACACGCTTCTACCCCTCGGGCGGATCTCGTCGCCGGCCATGTTGGCCCCGCCGCCGCCGCCCAAGCTAACACCGCGCCTGCCCACAAACGGCAGGGCAACGTGGTCGTGCATGGCGGGAATCCGGCTACTCCCGCCGCGAAGGCCCGCGCTCCGGGTGCCAACGCCGCAGCGTGATCCCGGTCGGCGGCGGAGAAGGTCGGCAAGGTCGCCGGCGTAAACCGGAGGAAGATTCCGGGTACAAAGAAGCCGCCTTCTTCATCCTCTCACTTCATCCCGGAAAGAGGTGCCCTGACGATGCCGTTCAACGGTGTTGCTCCCCCCACAAGCGAGGTGCTCGACGAAATGGCCGGAAGGTATACGTCTTCGGTCATTGGCGATTTCCTTTCATTTTTCGCCATTTTTTGCGATAGCTCATGACTTGTTATCGTTCACTATAGCGGTGGTTCGAACAATGCAACTGCCGAGTTCGTGAACTTGTTAGACACCAACGCCGTTGACATTGATCAAGCCCCGTTCGCTGCATTCGACTACAATGAAACGAAGGGCGGCATGGCGATCATGGTTGTGAGGAAGAATTGGAGGAGATCGAAGCGGAAGCGTATGAGCAATTGCAAACAAGAACTGGGAAAAGCCAAAGATCGAAGAACTACACGATCTTGGAAGATCAAGCTTTGATCAAAGCATGGAGTGCGGTGTCTCTTGATGCATGCACGGGTACTTCTCAAACCTCCAAGAGATATTGGCAAAGGATCGAAGATCAATACTTCCGCATTATGGCAAACCATCCCAATAGGACTCCACACACATTTCGGTCGTTTCAAGAGCGTTGGGAGAATATCAAGCCTATGTGCAGCCGTTGGGCAGCTTGCTTGGACCAAGTATGCAATGCACCTCCAAGTGGAACCATGGAATCCGATTGTTTGAGTTTGTTTTGCCTTTGTTCAAGTTGTACATCATCATATTTGCATCATGGGAAATGATTGCATCACTTTATTCACATTGTGTAGGACAATATTGCTCAACATAGATACAAGGACATGGAAGCTTTGGAAGGCAAATTCTTCAAATTAGAGCATTGTTGGGAGTTGCTCCAAAAGTGCGAGAAGTGGAAGTTGATCGACAAAGAATCCCCACCAAAGAGAGGCTCACTTGCAAACATGGATGAAGATGAGGATGATGATGGCCCAAGAAATTTGCACAAGCCTGATGGCGACAAGAAGACTAAAGAGAAGATGAAGAAAGAGCAAGAAGCATCGAGCTTGAGGGAGAAGATTGATGCCATGGTGCAATCAAACGAGTTGATGTTGTTGAAGTCGTTGGAGATCAAGAAAGAGTTGGCCGAGAAGAAGGCAAAGGAGAAGCAAGAAAAGTGGCAATTGCTCAAGGAAGAGGGGCTGCGCAAAGTTACCATTGAGGAGAGAAGATCACGCGCTGCAGAAAACAAAGCCATGTCCAAGCTGCTCGCCGAAGAGAACAAGATCATGTCAATGAACTGCAATGACATGGACGATCTCACCAAAACATGGCATGATATGGCAAGAAGAGAAATCTTGAAGAGGAGAATGGTTGCATCGACCAGTGCATGCTACAGTTCCGGAGATGTTTTCTCTGCTCCATATGGTGGCAATGTCGATGATTTTGGTGCGGGAGTTGGAACAAGAGTCGGAGATGGATTCGTTGGTGGCGATGAACTTTAAGATGGTCTCGACCAAGATGGTGCGGAGTGAAGATCGACCAAGATGGTGCCGGACATGGGCGCAAACTTTTGCAGGGCCCTCTTTTGCATTTGTCGTACTGAACTTGGCTTTTATTTGCGCGTAAAACTGTGTTATGTCGTTTGAATTTGAACATATTTGTGAAAACCTATGTCAAATACGATAATTGCCATTTTCTATTTGCGGGTCGTCGCAGTGGTGTCTGAGCAAAACCCGCAGAAGCCGACCCATAAAAAGTTATATTCGCGAAATATAGTTTTTACGAGTCCGTTTGGGGGGTCTGCATCTGTGGCCGTCCGAGCCAGCCCGCAAAAGCGGGTTTCCACGACCTGCAAACACATTTTGCGGGCCGGCCGGATGCGGGGTCTGCTAGAGTTGCTCTAAGAAGTTCATCCCCACTATCTCAATTATCTTTAAATACTCTCTCTCTCTATATATATATATATATGTATATATATATATAACTTAGCACTACATGCAATCCCCCCACCTTAGTATGCCACTCAATAGTTATTTCCTTTTATTCTTAAAAATCTATAGTTCCAACATCTCTCTTATTTTTTGGAGGCATCAAGTTTTTAACTCCCGTCCTCTCCTATTCACACCGATTTTCTTTGTCTCTTCATTCACCATCAATTTATTCAACTTTAATCCCCTCACCTGAATGTCTCGCCATTCCCAATCCACTCAAGCATTAGGGCCATATTCTTGCTCCACCATCGCTGCTACAATGAATAACACGGACGTTGTTGCTGCCCGTCTCCATCATGTGGTGCATCAAGGGGTTTGGTGCATTATATGATAGTGGGGGTACTGACCCCAACATCCACTTTGGTGGCCGCAACGGCTTCGTCAGTGACTGTTGCAGCTACGAGCGCATTGAGCCCACCCTCACTGCCTATGCATCCCTATGTGGCATGTTCTCCCATCTCGCAAATGAGATAACAACTAGATATTATGGGCTACCAGCCTGCTCATGGCCCCTCTTCGTCGTTGTTGCAGGGGGGCACGCCACTGGAGGTCATCCTTCTCTAGAGCCTTGATGTTGTCCAATAAATTCCTCACCTGTAAGAGCTAATAGTCTAATGGCAGGGAGGATGGACGAAAGTGGAATTTGTTTCTCAATTATCTTGAGATGCACACACTCCAACTCAGCATACATGCTATCTCCCACCTCACCATACCACCTTAGCAACTATTTCTTTTTCTCTCTAAAAATGTATAGTTCCGGTTTCTCTCTTATTTTTTGGAGGCATCCAGTTTTTAACACCCATCCTCTCCTCTTTGCACCGGCTTATATGATGGTAGAGAAGTTTGGCCTTTACTTAAATGAAGACTCTACTGAGGTTACATTGCAGACAAACCATGGATATATGTTCCAAGTTTGGCTCAATAACGATGATGAAGGCCACTCCTATTTTCATCTAGGCATGTGGAGAGTGTTTGCTGCGCGTTGCGTGCTGAAAGCTGGCACTAAAGTGTTAGTTGATATAACACAATTAGGTTTTATCATCCATGTGGACTTACCAAATGATATTCTGATGTCTACTACACAACCTTCTTCTTGTAGATGTTGTTGGACCTCCAAGTGCAGAGCTTTGTAGGACATTAGCAAATTTCCCTCAAGTGGATGACCTAAGGTTTATTAATCCATGGGAGGCGTAGGATGAAGATGGTCTCTGTCAAACAACCCTGCAACCAAATAATAAAGAGTCTCTTGTGTCCCCAACATACCCAATACAATAGTAAATTGTATAGGTGCACTAGTTCGGCGAAGAGATGGTGATACAAGTGCAATATGGATGGTAGATATAGGTTTTTGTAATCTGAAAATAAAAAAACAGCAAGGTAACTAATGATAAAAGTGAGCAAAATGGTATTGCAATTCTTGGAAACAAGGCCTAGGGTTCATACTTTCACTAGTGCAAGTTCTCTCAACAATAATAACATAATTGGATCATATAACAATCCCTCAACATGCCACAAAGAGTCACTCCAAAGTCACTGATAACGGAGAACAAAGGAAGAGATTATTGTAGGCTACGAAACCACCTCAAAGTTATCCTTTCTGATCGATCTATTCAAGAGTCCGTAGTAAAATAACACGAAGTTATTCTTTCCATTCGATCTATCCTAGAGTTCGTACTAGAATAACACCTCAAGACACAAATCAACCAAAACCCTAATGTCACCTAGATACTCCAATGTCACCTCAAGTATCCGGGGATATGATTATATGATATGCATCACACAATCTCAGATTCATCTATTCAACCAACACAAAGAACTTCAAAGAGTGCCCCAAAGTTTCTACCGGAGAGTCGCCAACCCCTATGCATAAGTTCACAAGGTCAAGTTGATCACCAAAACATACATCAAGTGGATCACATGAATATCCCATTGTCACCACAGATAAGCACATGCAAGACATACATCAAGTGTTTTCAAATCCTTAAAGACTCAATTCGATAAGATAACTTCAAAGGGAAAACTCAATCCATTACAAGAGAGTAGAGGGGGAGAAACATCATAAGATCCAACTATAATAGCAAAGCTCGCGATACATCAAGATCGTGCCAAATCAAGAACACGAGAGAGAGAGAGAGATCAAACACATAGCTACTGGTACATACCCTCATCCCCGAGGGTGAACTACTCCCTCCTCGTCATGGAGAGCGCTAGGGTGATGAAGATGGCCACCGGAGAGGGATTCCCCCCTCCGGCAGGGTGCCGGAACGGGTCTAGATTGGTTTTCCGTGGCTACTGAGGCTTGCGGCGGCAGAACCACCGATCTTGGTTTCTTTCTGGAAGTTTGTGGTTATATAAGAGGCGTTGGCATCGGGAACAAGTCAGGGAGTCGACGAGGCGGCCACGAGGTAGGGGGCGTGCGCCCCCACCCTCGTGGTGGCCTCGGGACTCTTCTGGTCCATCTCCGATGCTCCGTGGGCTTCTTCTGGTCCAAAAATGATCTCCGTAAATTTTCAGGTCAATTGGACTCCGTTTGATATTCCTTTTCCGCGATACTCAAAAACAAGGAAAAAACAGAAACTGGCACTGGGCTCTAGGTTAATAGGTTAGTCCCAAAAATCATATAAAATAGCATATAAATGCATATAAAACATCCTAGATGGATAATATAATAGTATGGAACAATCAAAAATTATAGATATGTTGGAGACGTATCAAGCATACCCAAGCTTAATTCATGCTCGTCCTTGAGTAGGTAAATGATAAAAAGGAATTTTTGATGTGGAATGCTACCTAACATATTCAATTGTGGCAAGAATATTCAGCTACATAATATTCAAGACAAACGTTTAATATTGACATAAAAACAATAATACTTCAAGCATACTAACCAAGCAATTATGTCCTCTCAAAATAACATGGCCAAAGAAAGCTCATCCCTACAAAATCACATAGTTTGGCCATGCTTCATTTTTGTCACACAAAATGCTCCGATCATGCACAACCCCGACGACAAGCCAAGCAATTGTTTCATACTTTGGTATTATCAAACTTTTTCAACTTTCAAGCAATACATGAGCACAAGCCATGGACATAGCACTATATGTGGAACAGAATATGACGATGGAGGTTGTGTGGATAAGACAAAAAAAGGAGAAAGTATCACATCGACGCGGCTAATCAACGAGCTATGGAGATGATCATCAATTGATGTCAATGCGACGAGTAGGGATTTCCATGCAACGGATGCACTAGAGCTATAAATGTATGAAAGCTCAACAAAAGAAACTAAGTGGGTGTGCATCCAACTCGCTTTCTCACGAAGACCTAGGGCATTTTGAGGAAGCACATCATTGGAATATACAAGCCAAGTTCTATAATGAAAAATTCCCACTAGTATATGAAAGTGATAAAATAGGAGACTCTCTATTATGAAGATCATGGTGCTACTTTGAAGCACAAGTGTGGAAAAAGGATAGTAAAATTTTCCCTTCTCTCTTTTTCTCTCATCATTTTTGGGTGGGCTTCTTTGGCCTCTTTTTTTATTTGGGCTTCTTTGGCCTCTTTTTTCGTCCGAAATCTCATCCCGACTTATGGGGGAATCATAGTCTCCATCATCCTTTCCTCACATGGGACAATGCTCTAATAATAAAGATCATCACACTTTTATTTACTTACAACTCAAGAATTACAACTCGATACTTAGAACATAATATGACTCTATATGAGTGCCTTCGATGGTGTACCGGGATGTGCAATGAATCAAGAGTAACATGTATGAAAAAATTATGAATGGTGGCTTTGCCAAAAATGTGATGTCAACTACATGATCATTCAAGGCAATATGACAATGATGGATCATGTCATAATAAACGGAACGGTGGAAAGTTGCATGGCAATATATCTCGGAATGGCTATGGAAATGCCATAATAGGTAGGTATGGTGGCTGTTTTGAGGAAGATATAAGGAGGCTTATGTGTGATAGAGCGTATCATATCACGGGGTTTGGATGCACCGGCAAAGTTTGCACCAACTCTCGAGGTGAGAAAGGGCAATGCACGGTACCAAAGAGGCTAGAATGATGGAAGGGTGAGAGTGCGTATAATCCATGGACTCAACATTATTCATAAAGAACTCACATACTTATTGCAAAAATCTACAAGTCATCAAACCCAAAGCACTATGAGCATGCTCCTAGGGGGATAGATTGGTAGGAAAAGAGCATCGCTTGTCCCCGGCCGCCACTCATAAGGAAAGCAATCAAAGAACACCTCATGCTTCAAATTTGTCACACAACGGTTACCATACGTGCATGCTACGGGACTTGCAAACCTCAACACAAGTATTTCTCAATTTCACAATTAATCAATTGGCACGACTCTAATATTACCATCTTTATATCTCAAAACAATTATCAAGTATCAAACTTCTCATAGTATTTAATGCACTCTATATGAAAGTTTTTATTATACCCATCTTGGATGCCTATCATATTAGGACTAGTTTCATAACCAAAGAAAAATTACCATGTTGTTTAGGACTCTCAAAATAATATAAGTGAAGAATGAGAGTTCATCTATTTCTTCAAAATAAAACCACCGCCGTGCTCTAAAAGGATATAAGTGAAGCACTAGAGCAAATGCCAAACTACTTCGAAAGATATAAGTGAAGATCAATGAGTAGTTGAATAATTATGCAACTATGTGAAGACTCTCTAACATTTAAGAATTCCAGATCTTGGTATTTTATTCAAAAAACAAGAAAAACAAAAGAAAAGAAAATGATGCTCCAAGCAAAACACATATCATGTGGTGAATAAAAATATAGCCCCAAGTAAAGTTACCGATGAATGAAGACGAAACATGGGATGCCTTCCGGGGCATCCCCAAGCTTAGGCTCTTGGTTGTACTTGAATATTACCTTGGGGTGCCTTGGGCATCCCCAAGATTAGGCTCTTGCCACTCCTTATTTCATAGTCCATCGAATCTTTACCCAAAACTTGAAAACTTCACAACACAAAACTCAACAGAAAACTCGTAAGCTCCATTAGTATAAGAAAATAAATCACCATTTTGGGTACTGTTGTGAACTCATTATAAATTCATATTGGTGTAATATCTACTGTATTCCAACTTCTCCATGGTTCATACCCTCCGACACTACTCATAGATTCATCAAAATAAGGAAACAACACAATGAAAACAGAATCTGTCAAAAATAGAACAGTCTGTAGTAATCTGGAGGTTTCGAATACTTCTGTAACTCCAAAAATTCTGAAAAATTAGGACGACCAGGAAAATTTGTATATTGATCTACTTCAGTTGGAATTGGTATTTTATCGCTCTATGGTAAAAATGAAAATTATCTTCGTGAGCGCGTACTTTCTGTTTTTATTAGCAAGATCAAACAATAATCACCCAAGAAGATCCTAAAGGCTTTACTTGGCACAAACACTAATTAAAACATAAAAAACACAATCACAATAGAAGCTAGATTAATTATTTATTACTAAATAGGAACAAAAATCAAAGAGCAAAAATAAAATTGGGTTGCTCCCAACAAGCGTTTTTCTTTATTGCCTTTTTAGCTAGGCATGATAATTTCAATGATGCTCACATAAAAGACAAGAATTGAAACATGAAGAGAGCATCATGAAGAATATGACTAGCACATTTAAGTCTAACCCACTTCCTATGCATAGGGACTTTGTGAGCAAACAACTTATGGGAACAAGAATCAACTTGCATAGGAAGGTAAAACAAGCATAGCTTCAAGATTTTCAACACATAGAGAGGAAACTTGATATTATTGCAATTCCTACAAGCACATATTCCTCCCTCATAATAATTTTCAGTAGCATCATGAATGAATTCAACAATATGACTATCACATAAAGCATTCTTTTCATGATCTACAAGCATATAATTTTTATTACTCTCCACATAATCAAAATTCTTCTCATTCGGAATAGTGGGAGTATCATAAGAAACTCGAATACTATAAATCATTTCCACATTAAAAGAGTAATGTTCAGAAAAAGGGTAATCATAATCATGATAGGTTTTGTAAATATAATCATCACTACTTTTTAGAACATAAGTATCATCGCAGTAATCATCATAAGTAGCAACTTTGTTCTCATCATAATCAATTGAAACCTCTTCCAAGATAGTGGAATCATTACTAAATAAAGTCATGACCTCTCCAAATCCACTTTTATAATTATCACAATAAGATTCAACATCCTCCAAAGTAGTGGGATCATTACTTCCTAAAGTTGACACTCTTCCAAACCTACTTTCATCAATATAATCATCATAAATAGGAGGCATGTTATCATCATAATAAATTTGCTCATCAAAACTTGGGAGACTAAAAATATCATCTTCATTAAACATAGCATCCCCAAGCTTGGGACAAACATTAATTGCAGCAAATAAATTCTCAAACATGTCATTCTCATCAAACATAGCATCCCCAAGCTTGGGCCTTTGCATATCATAAGCATAATCACTCTCATCATTAATAGTATGGATAGAACCAATAGTATAGAAATTATCATCATCACAATGAGTAATAGGAGCAACATCATTTGGGAGGGATACCTTTTTCCTTTGTTTCTCTGTCTTTTCTTTTTCTTCTTCACATTATGTGTGGGTTTAATCCTCTTTTTGGAGCTCCTTATTAATGAGATTGGTTGAATAGAAGGCTCCTCCTCGTTACCTGATTCATCATAAGAAATAATAGGAGGATATTGGGAAGTCTCTTCCCTTTCATTAGTTTTTTCTTCATCTTCTATTTGTTTTCTTGTCTTTATGTAATTGGCAATATAAGGATTTTCAATGCAATTCACCGCAAAATACATATAAATTTCCTCTAGATCAAAATCAAGAACTTTATCAAGGACAAATTCTAGAAGATCCTTAGTTATACGTTTCATTTCTTCATAACCCACAAGCAAACTAAGTTCATTATGATGTGCAAGGGAAATCAAGTCATCACAATTTTTGGACATGATTCGATCATGAAACAATTTGCATTGAAGATTTAAATAATCACGGTCATTGCAAAGTTCACAAGGATGGCAAATAAATTTTAAATTTTCAGCACAAGCATTTAGCCTCTCTTGCAACCATTTAGTTTCTAAATACTTATGCCTCTTGCAAAATCTACCTTCCCTATTTGGTGTGTGCTTGCAAGCTCTATGCACTCCACAAAAATTAACATGCTTATAAGAGACATTTTCATCATGACTAGTGCAATCATCATTAATACTATGGATATTCAAAGAGTTCGTACCAACAACACTGTAATCATGCTCATCATTCAAAGATTTAGTGCCAAACATTTTAATGCATCCTTCTTCTAGCACTCGGGCACAATTTTCCTTCCCATAATTTTCACGAAAGATATTAAAAAGATGAAGCATCTGAGGCACCCTCAATTCCATCTTTTAGTTTTCTTTTATAAACTAAACTAGTGATTAAACAAGAAACAAAAAGATTCGACTGCAAGATCTAAAGATATACCTTCAAGCACTAACCTCCCCGGCAACGACGCCAGAAAAGAGCCTGATGCCTACTACACAACCTTCTTCTTGTAGACGTTGTTGGGCCTCCAAGTGCAGATGTTTGCAAGACAGTAGCAAATTTCCCTCAAGTGGATGACCTAAGGTTTATCAATCTGTGGGAGATGTAGGATGAAGATGGTCTCTCTCAAACAACCCTGCAACCAAATAACAAAGAGTCTCTTGTGTCCCCAACACACCCAATACAATAGTAAATTGTATAGGTGCACTAGTTCGGCGAAGAGATGGTGATACAAGTGCAATATGGATGGTAGATATATGTTTTTGTAATCTGAAAATATAAAAACAGCAAGGTAACTAATGATAAAAGTGAGCGAAAACGGTATTGCAATGCCTGGAAACAAGGCCTAGGGTTCATACTTTCACTAGTGCAAGTTCTCTCAACAATAATAACATAATTGGATCATATAACAATCCCTCAACATGCAACAAAGAGTCACTCCAAAGTCACTAATAGCGGAGAAGAAACGAAGAGATTATTGTAGGGTACGAAACCACCTCAAAGTTATCCTTTCTGATCGATCTATTCAAGAGTCCGTAGTAAAATAACACGAAGCTATTCTTTCCGTTCGGTCTATCCTAGAGTTCGTACTAGAAAAACATCTTAAGACACAAATCAACCAAAACCCTAATGTCACCTAGATACTCCAATGTCACCTCAAGTATCCGTGGGTATGATTATACGATATGCATCACATAATCTCAAATTCATCTATTCAACCAACACAAAGAACTTCAAAGAGTGCCCCAAAGTTTCTACCGGAGAGTCGCCAACCCCTATGCATAAGTTCACAAGGTCACTGAACCCGCAAGTTGATCACCAAAACATAGATCAAGTGGATCACGTGAATATCCCATTGTCACCATAGATAAGCACATGCAAGACATACATCAAGTGTTCTAAAATCCTTAAAGACTCAATCCTATAAGATAACCAAAGGGAAAACTCAATCCATTACAAGAGAGTAGAGGGGGAGAAACATCATAAGATCCAACTATAATAGCAAAGCTCGCGATACATCAAGATCGTGCCAAATCAAGAACACAAGAGAGAGAGAGAGATCAAACACATAGCTACTGGTACATACCCTCAGCCCTGAGGGTGAACTACTCCCTCCTCATCATGGAGAGCGCTGGGATGATGAAGATGGCCACCGGAGAGGGATTCCCCCTCCGGCAGGGTGCCGGAACAGTTCTAGATTGGTTTTCGGTGGCTACTGAGGCTTGCGGCAGCGGAACTACTGATCTAGGTTTCTTTCTGGAAGTTTGGGGTTATATAAGAGGCATTGGCATCAGGAACAAGTCAGGGGGGGTCCACGAGGCGGCCACGAGGTAGGGGGCGCGCCCAGGGGGGTAGGGCGCGCCCCCACCCTCGTGGTGGCCTTGGGACTCTTCTGGTCCATCTCCGATGCCCCGTGGGCTTCTTCTAGTCCAAAAATGATCTCCATAAATATTCAGGTCAATTGGACTCCGTTTGATGTTCCTTTTCTGCGATACTCAAAAACAAGGAAAAAACAGAAGCTGGCACTGGGCTCTAGGTTAATAGGTTAGTCCCAAAAATCATATAAAATAGCATATAAATGCATATAAAACATCCTAGATGGATAATATAATAGCATGGAACAATAAAAAATTATAGATACGCTGGAGATGTATCAGATTCCTCAATGGAATAACAATCAAAGTTTGTTTTCTTTCGACTTCTTGCATGTTGAACTATAACTTAGCAAAATTAGTATAGTTGTTCTGACTTACTAGTACTTAAGCAATAAATTAGGATTTTTTAACTATGTTTCTATACTTGTAACTACTAAACTATTTATAGTAATTTGTGAAAAGTATATTATGTTGATGTAGGGTTTGTTAAAACATGTAGGTGAAGAGATGAATGTTAGTCCTCAATCCAAGTTTCATTGGAAAGATTTGAAGCATCTCATCAACTTCCTTTGCGGACTTGATTCCCTTGCTAAGCGTTCCCATGATGGAGGCATAATGGAATATGTTGCCATTGGTGTATACCTTGAAAATGATCAATTGTATCATTCACAAAACTTTGGTACAAAGTCTTTTATGTTATATATGCTCTTCATAAACTCTTGCTTCATACAGTGTTACAATTGTTTTATTCGTCTTGTAACAAATATTACCGCCTTCAGTTGTTCCTGAATTGATGCCCCATTCTGGTCAAATCACACTAGCTATTGCTTAGAACAGGATGGTGATGGCAAGGTACTTCATTTCCCATAGAAATGGAACCATTTACATTAATAAGTGGGAGGCTGTGATGGCAATGCGTCCACATTTAAAAATGTGAGTCAATGTTATGCTTATGCACTGTACAAAGGCACTCAAGGGATTTTCCTATTCATTGCCGAGATTATATCATGCAGATCCTAAGCTATTCTTTCCTCAAATCATGGGTTTTAAATAATGTATGTTAAGTACTGCACGTGGGGTATATCTTAAGTACATGTAGATGTCAAGGTTTTCAAGCATTGCTTGTTAAGTTTTTTAGAAATGGAGGAGGACCCCCGGCCTCTGCATCAAGATGACGCATTCAACCACTTTAGTAATTATTCACACAAGACTTTACAAAGTCATACAACAGTAAGACTAAAGCTACCGTCGAGGTAACATCTGTCGCTACTCCTATCTAGTTGATGTAGGGATGCTAATAGTCTGGGCCTAATACCAAATAGACCTTGCAGCCAAACCTAACATCTAAGACCTGAGGTCCCAACCAGGACGCCTGCCGGGTATGGGGCACCCACCAGTCCGGCTCACTCCTTAACCAGGACGCCTGTCGGGTATGAGGTCACCGCAGCCACCTGCCACCAATCCATTTTCAGTGCTATACGGCTGCATCTACCTTGCCCGGTCTAGCTGTTGTCGACGCCACCACGACGCCAAACAAGGCCACCATCCTGCGCTCGTCGATCATCACATGCCCACCGGCAAGAACCCGCTGCTCCATGCCGCTGAGACCTGTTGTTCTCGACGTGCCAGATGCCACACCGCTCCTCCGACGCGAAACACCACCTGCTGCCACTGGTCCCATCTCCTTCGCCTGTAGTTCCTCAAACCGAGCACCCAAACGCCCCAGGCGGCGCCTCCAAGAAGGGTACGCCACACGCAGTGTCGTCGCCGCCCAATCTAAGGAGATTTAGGGTTTTTACCCGGGCATGGGGTCGGGGTGGAGGGAGGGACCTCGACGGTGCCTGCAAGTAGGAGAACGGCGACCCTGGTCATCGCCACCGTTGGGATGAACGAGTCATCCAGAGTTTTCTATGATCCGATGTCACCTCTACCAGCCCCCGCGAACGCACCGAGGCCGACGACCGTGATCGTAAGCCACCAAGTGCAGCGGGAGAGAGCCCGCAGCACGGAGGAGATCCACCGGTGACTCACCGCCCATGCGGTCAAGATGCTGTCCATCCACCCCCTGTGAACGTCGCCAGCCGAGGGCGCCGTCGCCATGCCTAACGGGGCCACCGCCCCTGGTCCAGGTTCCTCCATGAAGGCCGGAGTGCCGAGACCCGCCGCGAGCGACGAGATCCTGCACCGCGCGGCTGACGCCATTGCGCAAGCCCTTCGTCGACCGATCCCGCCATCGCCGGGAGCCCGCACGCTGTCAGGAGTCCCACACCCATGGATCTCGGCACCCGTGCACCGCCGTGAGTCCACCGCCTTCGGGATCCGCCACACCGTTGGGAGGGCCGCACCCCGCAGATTAGGACACCCGCGCCACCGCAAATCCAGGAACGGGAGGAGAGACCCTCTTCCTCCGCCGTCGCACACACAGGCTTTGCCCGACGCCGACCATCGGCAGCGGTGGAGGGGGAGAAGGGCGCTGGATGGACTAGGCGGCGACGGAACCCTCCCGAGTCGCCCGCGGGGGAGGCGACGCGAGAGGTGGGACGAGGTGCTTTACTGTCTGCCAAAGCTCCAACAGATGAGCTACAGTATTGCTTGTTAAGTATTATGTTAATTATTTTCCCTCCGCTAAAATAGTTTTAACTATGTGCTATGAAATGATAAGGACGAAAGTCATGTCTTGTGAACTTGATCATACTACACAACTCTTGCAAATTAAAACAACTATTGATACATTACTTGAAAATGTTGACAACCCAAATACCTTTATATGTTGAACCTTTGATGAGTACAAACATTCATTCCACTTTCACTTAAATTTGATTGAATTTCACTGAATTTAACTCATTGGAGTACACACCAACATGTTCACCATTTGGTCACATAATTTTAAAAGCATTGTACACATTAAGACAAACATAATTGATTTCCTCCCAAAATTGTTGCAGTGTGAAACCATCCGATACAACACGTAATAATACAAACTATTTTAACAAACTAATATAGTCGTATAGCCACGGCCTAGTTGTGTCCATGATCACGATTACCGCCTAGTTCTGGCCACGACCACGACCACTGCCAAGGCGCCTGCCGATGCCATGGAAGTCGCCACATCAACGTCCGAAGCCACAACTGGCGCCACGACCACAACCATGTGTAGCACCACTGCCGCAGCCACCATCATGGTAGGATGTATGGAATGTCGCTTGGTTGTGAGGGTAATACACTTCAGCGACCATGACCCACTGCGGCTAATCGTCTGTGTTATACAGCTCAGGCGGAAACATCCATATGCTCGGCTTCCACGTCCATCTGCGCAACCATCTCCATGCCATGTCCATCTCCACCCAAGGGGGGCAAAGGATCCTCTTCACGTTCCTTCCCATCGACACCAAAAAAGAAGATGAGGAGAGTGCTCATATGGGTGCGCCATTGATGGTGTCCTGGATAAGGGGGTGGGCTGACACCCCCCAAGGAAACCAACTAGTGTTAGTGTTAAAACCGGTGGATCTTGGGTAGGGGTCCCGAGCTGGTGGTCTCGGCTAGGTGGTAACAGGAAGTAGGGAAAGACACGATTTTACCCAGGTTCGGGCCCTATTGAAGAGGTAAAACCCTGTGTCCTGCTCTTGTTGTATTGATTGCAATGGGGTACAGAATACATGACGATCTACCTCAAGATCGTATGAATGAGTCCTAGATTTCTTGTAATCTAAGTTGTAATGATCTATTGACTAGCTATCCTCGATTTATATAATGTACCAGAGGCCTAGGATTACATGAGTTCTCGTTTTGTGCACCAAGTCTTTGTTTAATCTCCCTTGTATGCGTCATGGGCATCCCAAAGTGTCCCATTAGTGAACCGCCATGGGGGTCCTTGGCCCGACCCACCTCGTCGGGAGATGACATGGTGAGTACCCCCTAGTTCAGGACTCCATCAATTAGTGGGCCACATTCGCTAGACCTCCAGGAGCATCCAGATGGAGATTGAAGACTCCGTCCCGTGTCCGGAAGGGACTTTCCTTGGCGTGGAAGGTCCGCTTGGCGGTACGGATGTTCAGATCTCCTACCATTGTAACCGACTCTATGTAACCCTAACCCTCTCCGGTGTCTATATAAACCAGAGGGTTTTAGTCCGTAGGACAACATACACATCAACAATCATACCATAGGCTAGCTTCTAGGGTTTAGCCTCTCTGATCTCGTGGTAGATCTACTCTTGTACTACCCATATCATCAATATTAATCAAGCAGGACATAAGGTTTTACCTCCATCGAGAGGGACCGAACCTGGGTAAAACTTCGTGTCCCTTGCCTCCTGTTACCATCCGGCCTAGACGCACAGTTCGGGACCCCCTACCCGAGATCCGCCGGTTTTGACACCGACAATGATATTATCTTTGGTTCCCCTAACAAAGCTTTCAATGAGGAATTTGCCGCTCTCATGACCTCAAAGTTCGAGATGTCTTCCATGGGAGAGTTGAAGTTCTTTCTAGGGTTCATAGTGAAGCAAAGAAGAGAAGGAACCTTCATCAACCAAGCCAAATACACTCAAGACATGCTCAAGAGATTCAAGCTAAGTGACGTCAAGTCGGCTTCCACTCCAATGCCCACCAAGTGCCAACTTGACATAGATCCCAATGGTAAAGCAATGGATCAAAAGGTATATCGCTCCATGATTGGATCCTTGCTTTACCTTTGTGCATCTAGACCGGATATCATGTTGAGTGTGGGAATTTGTGCATGTTTTCAAGCCACACCTAAGGAAAGTCACTATGTGGCGGTCAAATGAATCTTTCGATATTTGGCTCATACCCCAAACTTTGGCTTATGGTACCCAAGAGGAGCAAACTTAAAGCTTGTAGGGTATTCAGATTCCGATTGGGCGGGAGACAAAGTGGATAGGAAGTCCACTTCCGGAGGGTGCCAATTCCTTGGTTGCTCTTTGGTAAGTTGGTCTTCCAAAAAGCAAAGTTGTGTGTCTCTCTCGTCCACCGAAGCGGAGTATGTAGCGGCCAGTAGTTGTTGTGCACAACTCTTATGGATGAGACAAACTTTAAAGGATTACGGTGTCATTTGTGACAAAGTGCCTCTTTGGTGTGACAATGAAAGTGCCATCAAGATCTCTCTCAACCTGGTGCAACACTTCAAGATGAAGCATATTGAGATTCAGTATCACTTCATCCGGGATCACATAAGGCGAGGAGAGATCGAGCTCAACTACATGAACACTCATGATAACCTTGCAGATATTTTTACGAAGCCCTTGGATGAAGCAAGATTTCGCGAGTTAAGGCATGAGCTAAATATCATTGATTCGAGCAATGTGACTTGAACCTCTGCACACCCCCACCACAATCAATTTGTTGTCCAGTTTAGATGTAGGCATGGACATAGGGGGAGTGTTGTTCTCTCAATGAACTCTCCCTCCCCCCATTATGCATAAATTGATCAAGTCTTTCACATTAGCCATTCTTGATGGTACTTGTGCTTCAAAGGCGAGTTTTGGTCATGGGCCCAAGGTTAAAAACTTCACGGCGCCATACCTCTTTACTCAAACATAGGTGGCCTCGGCCACCGCCCTCTCTTGAAGAGGTGTGTCTTGGCCTCTTGCTGGTGTGTTCTCTCTTCTTCTTGCCTTTTGTTCTCTTTTTTCGAGCTAAGCCATGTTGTTTAGTTGCCGTGGTGTGCTGGGCGGTACTACCACTCGTAAGTGGTACTACCGCCCCCAGCACGGTACTACCGCTGCGGGACGGGACGAAGGGGTTATATCGGGGCAGGGGGAGGTTTCTTCTCCCCCATACCCATTCGCTTCGCCCCCTCGTTCCTCTTCCTCTCTCCAGCCACGCACCACCACGGGTGGGCTCCAGCGGATCTTCGTCTCCAGGGCGTCCCTCTCCATTTCCTTCGGTGGAGCCGATCCCCACCTCGTTCTCTTGCCATGGATGTCGGTATCGCCCCCGTTCCTTCTCTCCTTTTGTCTCATTTTCAGATCTTGCTTCGTATGGGCAATGATGGTTGCATCTCTAGATTTCTGGCTAAATCTAGGCTTGAGTACGTTGGAGAAGGCAACTAGACTATCTTGATTAGAGTTTGGTAGGAATATTTTTGAATTTCGTAGGCCAGTAGTGCCGGATCTAACCACGGTAGTAGGGAACTACTGTTTCTCCGCCTCGAGCGGTACTACCGCTCTCTTTGGAGCGGTACTACCGCTTGGCCTCGAGCGGTACTACCGCTCTCTTTGGAGCGGTATTACCGCTTGGGCGGTACTGCCACGTGCATGTCACGGTACTACTGCTGCTTGCCCAGTTCCATCATGTTCCTGCCATACCTTGATCCTTTTGTTGTGTTTGTTGGCTTATGCTCGTTCTTTCTGGTTGTTTTGCGTGTTTTTGTGTTTGGTTCTAGGTGATGATCATCCTGAGCAGCAGGTCCGCCATGTCAACCCCGGGCGTGCAACGTCAAAGCGCTACTGCACCTCTGAGCCAGCAGGTGGTTCCTCTAGTACTCAACCGCCACCAGCAGGCGCATCCGCAAGTGCACCTCCACCACCTCAGCAGTCGAAGAGATCCGCCAACAAGCCAAAGGGAAAGACTGTGACTGAGATGAATGCCAAGGAGTTTTGGGGAAAGTGTCGCCGCAACCCCTATGAGGCGGACGAAGATCCCACTTTGGTCAACCGGCCGTTCTGGAACCGCTTTTAGTTTGCCATCTATTTTGATGTGATCAAGGCCAAGAAGAATCTCTATGTTGATGTTCGCTCCATCGACACTGATGCCATGGAAAAGGACCCTGAGTACTTTGGTGAAGCCCTTCAGATGTGTAATCAGCTGAACATTCTCAGGATCATGCAGTTCAACAAGGATTTCGATGCAGATTTGGTGGCTCAATTCTTTGCTACCGTTCATCTTGGAACTGATGCCGACAGGACTCTGACTTGGATGACCAATGGCAAGTTTATTTTTGTCAAGTGGAAGGCCTTCATGGAGTTACTTGATGTGGAAGATTGTGGGCTTGAGACTCCAGTAGGCTTCCGCCCTCACCGCAATACTACATCCACTCACAAGCAAGCCCTTTGGCCCTACTTCACTATGAAGGTTCACCCAGTGACTAAGAAGGAAACCTATGAGCTGTCTATGTATCTGGACATTCTTAATCATGTCTTCCGTGAGACTCTCTTCCCTCGCATCGGGAATCTGGATATGGTCCACTCCTATCTCGTGGACATGCTTCTTTTCTGCCAGCATGAGAAGGAAGCAAACACTGGAGAGAGCCTGGACATTTCTCATGTTATGTGGTCTGAACTTCTCTCTGCCATTTCTGAGCACAAGTGCCCGATATATGGTCCATTCATCATGAGGCTCATTGAGAAGGCCTGGGCACATGTCTATCCCAGAGTGATGCTGGAAACTGGAGACTTGGTTTCTCATGAGATCAAGCATCTGAGGAAGGACAATTGGGGCACCCTAGCGCCTAAACCCGGGGGTCCGTCTACTGCTGCTGCTGCCATGGAGACTGAGGGTGGGGCTGCCACTGATGATCACGAGGAGGACTTTGGGCCCTCTAGTGCAGAACCTTCTTGGGCAAAGAAGCTTAAACACAAGATGAAGAAGCTTTTCTGCATGGAGTCTCATGGTCAGTACATGACTCATGTGGCGGAGAAGCAGGCTAGGGTGCGCCACAAGGAGCTCATGTTTCACCTGGGTGCGACCGTTGCCAGTGGTTTTGAGGGACAGATCACTGAAGAGGAGGAATGGATTCACCAGCATTGCCCTTGGACCGATTCAGACGCCGAGTAGTTTCCGACCAACGACGGAGATGCAGACAATCACGCTGAGATGTGATGTTCGAGATCCTCATCTTGCCATCACCTGGAGTCATAGCATTGCTCTTTGCCCTTTTGGCGTCTCGATGCCAAAGGGGGAGAGAGTTTAGGAATTTGTATTGTTGCCGTGCTGCGAGTGTGTCTTTGTGTCTTGTGTTTTCTCGTGTGTTCTCTCGTTGTCTTTGTTTGGTTTGGTATGGTGCCTGTGAGACCTTAGTTCTAGACATATGGTGTGAGACATATGCTCCCTATCGCTACCTTATTACTTATGTCTATTCAGTACTGTAGTATCTTATGAGTTGCTTGCTTGTCCTGCTTTATACCCTACTCTCATTTATCATGTGCTTAGAATTGTTGGACTATAAAATATAGGGGGAGTGTTGATCCGGATGTGTGTGTCTTGCATTCCAAAGGCTCCACTAACGAGGTGCACACATTCAGGGGGAGCCCGTCTATATTTTGTAGTTCTAAGTATTCTTACTTTTATATCTTTTCCTTGTGCAAATCCCTAGTTGTCATCAATCCACCAAAAAGGGGGAGATTGTTGAGGCATATCTCTCTCGATGTGGTTTTGGTGATTGATGACAACGTGTTTGCGGACTAATCGTGTGCTTTGAGTATTTCAGAGATTCATCCTTGGCACGAGATGATTTCTTCCCCTCGGAGTGTCATTCAAGACGGTGTAGCTCCTTCGTTTCTCTTTCTGTGGACTAATTGCGTAGAGGGCACCGTACTATCAAGAGGGGGTCCGCTGGGGTATTGCTTGGGTGGAATCAACACGTACACATCCGCTTCTCACCCTCAGAGCTCTTCCGCTTTGATGGAGAGATCTCTTCTCTCTTGTGTCTTGTCTGGGTCCCAGCGGTAGTACCATGCAACCCAACGGTAGTACCGCTGAGGGGTCACAAGCGGCAGTACCACTCCACAGCGGTAGTATCGCCGGTGACTCCGTGGCAGTACTACCGCTGGCCTGCCTGGCCCTACCGCCTCGACCTCAGCTTCGACGGAGAGATCTTCTCTCTCTTTTCTGGGTCCCAGCGGTAGTACCGTGCTACCCAGCGGTAGTACCGCTGAGGGGTCACAAGCGGCAGTACCGCTCCGCAGCGGTAGTACCGCCGGTGACTCCGCAATTTTACTACCGCTGGCCTGTCTGACTCCTACCGCCTCGACTCGAGGGCTCTTTTTCTCATGTCGGGCTTTGCGGCACTAGTTGCGGTAGTAGAGGCGGTAGTACCGTTTTGCAGCAGTAGTACCGCCCTTACCACCGCGGTAGTACCACTCTGGGTCCAGGTCCCTGCTGCTCTCCTCTGCGCGGCAGTACCGCTAGCTGGAGCGGCAGTACCGCTAGCTCAGCGGTAGTACCGCCCCCCAAGTGGTACTACCGCCCTCTGCGGGGCTGGTTGGTGGGGCAACGGTTGGATTGTTGCCCCCACTATAAAAGGGGGTCCCCTTCTTCCCCGTTGACCTACCTCTTCCCACTCAAGCTCCATTAATTCTCCAAGCTCCATTTTCGCCCGATCTATCTCTCTAGCCAATCAAACTTGTTGATTTGCTCGGGAGTGGTTGAGAAGGCCCCGATCTACACTTCCACCAAGAGATTTTCGATTCCCCCACCTATCCCTAGCGGATCTTGTTACTCTTGGGTGTTTGAGAACCCTAAACGGTTGAGGTCACCACGAAGCCATAGTCCATTGTGGTGAAGCTTCGTGATATTGTTGGGAGCCTCCGATTAAGTTGTGGAGATTGCCCCAACCTTGTTTGTAAAGGTTCGGTCGCCGCCTTCAAGGGCACCAATAGTGGAATCATGACATCTCGCATTGTGTGAGGGTGTGAGGAGAATACGGTGGCCCTAGTGGCTTCTTGGGGAGCATTGTGCCTCCACACCTCTCTAACGGAGACGTACTTCCCCTCAAAAGGAAGGAACTTCGGTAACACATCCTCGTCTTCACCGGATCCACTCTTGGTTATTTCTTACCTTTACTTGTGCAGGCTCTTTAGTGTTACTTCTCTTGCTTGCTTATTTGTTTGTTGTTATTGCATCATATAGGTTGCTCACCTAGTTGCACATCTAGACAACCTACTTTGATGCAAAGTTTAATTTGGTAAAGAAAAGTTAAAAATTGTTAGTTGCCTATTCACCCCCCCCCCTCTAGTCAACCATATCGATCCTTTCACTTGCCAGGGATAATATCTTTAAAGGTTGTCTTACTCAACTGGATGCGCGATATGTTGAGTTGCATTTTTTGTAGGGTGTCCTCGTAAATGTGGTTGAGGTTGCTGCCTCAATCCATTAAGACCTTGGATAGTCGATAACCATCAATTATGGGGGTCGAGGACAAGAGCCGCAACTCCTCGGCTGATCGGGATGATGAAAGGTGATCGGAACATCCGACCAAGTATCATTGTATGTTGTTGTGCTTGCGACAGTACATATCTCTCGAAGAGTTATGTTTCGTTCATTTTGCGAGGACTGCATTTTGTAGATCATAAGCACATTCATGACCTCGGATGAGGTTTGCCCATGGTCATGGCTCAGTCTTTTACCTGTGCTTATCATGCCACTACGATTATCGTCGCTCGTTGTTCGACTCTTCTTTGATGAAAGTTGTTCGACGTGCTTCTCATCGTTGTTGCATTTGGAAGCTTATTTCCACGAGAGTGTTTACCTCCGCCCTCTGCATCGGGTGTTGCCAAGCCGGGGTGTCAGCACCATTGGTTGGTTAAACTAGCGTCTTCCATGGCACAATTATTGGCCATTAGATCAGAAAATTTGGTGAATGTCCTCGGATGGTGACGGTAGACCTCTCTATGGACCCCTTTGCCACAAACGTTGAGGCAAAACGCTGCCACTACTTCGTCGTCTGTATATATTGCGATCTCGCTTTTCTTTGACAGAAAGCATGTCCAGAATTGTCGGACGGTTTCTTCACTTTTTTGCTTGACTAGAGCTAGATTCCAGATGTCAGTTTGTCATATGTTATCAAGATTATACTCGACATGGGTGGTGGGTGGGAGCAAAACTTTTGCCCTAATCTGATCTAATATCGATCCCCAAGATGATTTCGTCGAGTGTTGATCTGACATCAACCCTAGGTTATATTGTGGGGCCTGGTCTATCTAGCTACTGCTTGGAGTTGTCGGATCCCAATTCCAACTTTGGCCTGATGGGACATAGCTTCCATTTCAAGCCGGGCATGGCGTCGGTGCTTGGGATGGGATCACCCATTGTTCCTTGGCCAGATCTATAGTCATGGGAGAGACCTGTTTTGTCGAGTTTGATGCTTCAACCAGGAGTTTGAGTTTCAATTTTCTCCGATTGCTCATTTAAGCCGAGGAAAGGGAATTCCAGCACGAGAATCACATTGGCGCCAATCTCATCATCGGCCACGAACGCCATCGAGCCGCTTCGACCACTCAAAAGGACCTGCATGGGACACCAATGATGGAGTCGGGTAGGTGGTCCTAAGCCGGTAGCCTTGGCACGATCATAACAGGGACGCATGATTTTACCTAGGTTCGGGCTCTCTCGAATAGATAACACCCTATGTCATGATTTGATTGTATTGATTGAAGGGGTACAACGTACAGGCTCATCCACCACGAGATCGTGTGTGTCTAAGTCCTCACCTATAGTGTACACCCCTCGGCTTATATAGACGTCAGGGTACCTAGGGTTACACATAGGTTAGTTGCATCTAAGGGTAATCATGTCGAAGGTCACCTCTAAGTCTTGGAGTGTGAGCCAAGTCTTCAAAAGATTCCTGTATCTTCATAGTCCAGGAGTCCGGCTGAAGGTATAGTCCGGCTATCCGAACACCCCCTAATCCAGGACTCCCTCAGTAGCCCCTGAACCAGGCTTCAATGACGACAAGTCCGGCGCGCGGATTGTCTTCGGCATTGCAAGGCGGGTTCCTCCTCCAAGTACTTCATAGAAGATTTTGAACACAAAGATAGTGTCCGGCTCTGCAAAATAAGTTTCCACATGCTGCCATAGAGAGAATAATATTTACACAAATCTAATCTGCTGACGTACTCCATAGTGTGACATCACACCACGGCCAAGCTTTTATTCGAACCGTTTTACTGTCCCATCTTAGCGCGTTATGCGAGGTGGTTTCCTTGGCACGTCTTGTTAAAGCAGAGATCGTGTCCCCTTATTCCGGGATTCTCATCAATACGGGCGTGGGTAACCCAACCGCGCCATTGATTATGTCGCTTGGAGATAAGCGAGTTTTACCAGGCTGGTGGGGACACGTAGTTGCGTCCACCCATATAAGGGGATAAGGATCCACCTTTTCACCCACGCCTTCTTCCTCCTTTGCCTATCCATTCTTGCGCACTCGAGCTCTAGCGCCCAAGTCCGCACTACCACATCAACCTTCTCCAGTCATGTCCGGAGCGGGAGGCAAGTGGATGGTCTCCTCCGTCACGGAGGGACACATCAAAAAGCTGAGGAAGGCCGGATATCTGGCTAGCGATATTGCACACCGGTTTCCCGAAAAGGGGCAGCTCATCCCCACTCCTAGGCCCCATGAGAGGGTGGTATTCCTCCCCCATTTCCTCCGCAGACTGGGCTTCCCTCTACATCCATTTGTTCGGGGGATCATGTTCTACTACGGCCTGGATTTCCACGATCTGGCCCCGAACTTCGTCCTCAACATCTCGGCGTTCATCGTCGTGTGCGAGGCATTCCTCCGCATCCACCCCCATTTCGGCCTATGGCTTAAGACTTTCAACGTCAAGACAAAGGTGGTGCGTAGCAGCCAGGCGGAGTGCGGCGGTGCCATGGTTGGCAAGATGGCCAACGTCCTGTGGCTCGAGGGCTCCTTTGTGGAGACCCTGAAGGGGTGGAAATCATGGTGGTTTTACATCACCGAGCCGCGTGACGCCGAATGGGTCGCACCCCCTGAGTTTCGATCCGCCCCCCCTACGCGGCTCACGTCCTGGAAAGAGATGGGCCTGTCGTGGGGTAAAAAAGGAGAGCTAACCGGACTCCAAACATGTGTCAAAACCCTGGTGGACAAGAAGCTCAGACTTGTCAACGTAGTCCAGGTTATGCTCATCCGCTTGATCCTCCCATGCCAACAACGGGCTTTCAACCTGTGGGAGTTCGACCCGGCGCGACACCAGACTCTGAACAGGCTCTTCGACACGACGTACGAAGATGCCTGGAAGGTGCCTTTCAAGGGCGCCGAGGCTCCCGCATCCGCTACTGAGGATCGCGGATTCAGTGTGCAGCGTCACACTCTCGCGGTAAGCTGGTTTTTCCTTTTACAGGGTGTCAGTTTTTCATAGTTTGACTCTATGCGGGATCTAAACTCCCTTACCTTTGACAGGATTGGCAGGTGACGTCCGGACAGATCAACAGTCCGGCTCCTTTGCCCGAAGGCCCAGCGGACGCTCACTTGGCGAAGCTGCTGGTTCCGGCACCCTATGTGGTGCCGGAGAAGAAGGTCAAGAAGAAGGCCACAGGGACTCGAAAGAGTGCCCGACGCCCGGAGGTGTCGGATTCATCATCCGACGAATCCAAGACGTGCTCCTCCCGTGAAGACGAGGAGGAGGAAGAAGAGACCCCTCCCCCTCCAGCGGGGGAAGGGAAGAAAAGGAAGGCCGCCCTCTCTGAGGAGGTCGGAGGGTCCAAGAAGGGGAAAACCCTTCCTCCGGACTACTCCGCTGACGCCGACGATGGTGGAGATGAGTGGCAGCCCAGGGCCAAGCCCCTGGCAAAATCGTAAGTATCCGGATACCGGAGTAATTCATAGTATTCGTTTATTGCACAACTTTACCTTATGTCGAATATGCTTATGCAGCCCACCCAAAGACTGGCTCGACGCGTCGTCGAGCGGCTCACTGGACTCGTCGGAGGTGAACTCGCTTCCGACGGCTTCCTCCCCCCGCCCTACGGATGACACCGAGGTGTTGTCCCAACAGGTTCCAAGCAGGGAGGAGGTGGTCCCGGAGGCACCACAAGGCGACCTCCCGGACTCCAGGAGTAAAGGGGATGAAACCCCCCAGGGCTCCAAGTCCGGCTCTAGGCCGGACACCGCCCTGGAACCTTCAAAGGTTCCAGAGTCCGGCGGGGGACCTCCTTCCAAGAGGAGCAAGTCCACCGTGCCGGTGACCTCCGTCCAACCGGAGGCGCTGGACAATATGCTGGAGGCGCTCCAAGGCGCCTCCATCGACGAGGAGTGCCGCGCTATGATGAGTGCGGTGGTCCAGAAGGTTTAGTCCGCAAAAAACGAACTGACTGAAGCTTGTACTAGCCTTTTGACAGGCTCCGAGGTAAGTAAAGAAAGTGTAAATAATAGTACCGCATAGACAGTAGCCCCTGATGCTCTGTTTGGCATTCGGGAAGAAAAGCCGAATAGAGGATCAAGTAGAATTCGCAGGAGTCTAACAAAAATGAGTCAATATGCATGTGCAGGCTACCCTGCTTGCGTCCGCCACACTGACTGCGGAAGTGGACAAGCTAAAGCAGGACCTCGAAAGGTTCCAGCAAGATCTTGAGCATGCCAAGAAGCAGCTCGAGGACAATGAAGGTAAGAAATACCTTGTTAAAAAATATATAAAAAAAGGTGCAATTGCGAAAAATGACAGTATTATTGTGGCTATTGTAGGGGCCATGTCTGAGGTGGCGACCCTTAAGCAAGCGCTAGACGAGACCGAGAAGAATTCGGCCTCGGAGCGCACTGAGCGGGAGAAGTATGAGGTCGAGGTTGGCAAGGTGCGGCAAGAGCTCTAGGCTCTCATGGAAAAACATGAGAGTTTGGAGTGTGACTCGAAGACACAAGCGTCCGAGCTTGCGGTGGCTATTGAAAATGCTAAATTTGCCAAGGCCGAATCCCAGAAGACCCTCCAGGAGTTGGATGAGGTGAAGAAGATAGCAGCGGGTAAGGCATTCTTTATGCAAAGCAAACACATAAACGTGAGTTACCTGTTACTTACCCGAATCCGGAGCTCTCCAGGAGCGTTCGCAGATCTTCCCCAGAGTGTATCCGATGCTGCCGCATTCTATCGAGCTGAGGAGGGCAGCTCGACGGAGAAGGTGTTCTGGTCTCAATACGCTGAGGCCGGACACCCCGTGCCCCTGTGCGACTAGCTGAAGCAACTGGTCGAGCTCCACAAGGCGGCCGAATAGGCCATGAAGGCCCTCGTAGTTCGGCTGTGGCCCGGAAAGGCTCAGCCTGGGAGCTATTTCGGGCTGGTGCGGCGGCTGGTGGAGGCCTGTCCAAGGCTCGAAGTCATCAAACGCTCCGTCTGCATTGAAGGTGCCCGTAGGGCCCTTGCCCGTGCTAAGGTGCACTAGGGCAAGCCGGATGCTGAGAAGCTAGAGAAGGACGGGCCACCGCCGGGGAAAGAGCATCGCAAGCCCGAGAATTATTATAAGGATGTTCTAAAGGGTGCCCGCCTTGTGGCGGATGAATGTACTATGGATGTAATTTTCGAGTAAAAATCGCTCGTTTTGTCCTGTGTGCTGAAAACTTGTTCATATGCGCTGAGCAATGCTGCTGGAATTTAAAATATTACCTTGTGTACGGCTGTTTATCAATACTGAGAGATGGCGAGTCCTCGGCTTCTGCCCCCTTGCCGCTAGTGCTGGGGTGTTCGGGGATAAACCTGGGCGCTCTTTTTCCCATATTTGGGTCCTTCGAGGGAGGCGCTCAGCCCAACGAACGAGGCAATCGGACTATAATGTGTGAACACTCTCACTTAGCCATAGAATTCTATAATTTTAAATTTCGGCGAAGCCCCTAGTATTCGGAAGACCGAGTTCGGGGCGCTATCCACGCCTTGGCCGGACAGAGCCAGCTCCTCGCCCTAAGCGGCATAAGTCTTTAGGGACTCGAAAAAACCTCTCGAACAGCGATCAGCTCTCGCTTCATCATGACAGTTAGTTTTAGCTTTCTCCACTGAGGTGCTCGACCCAGCTCAACCGGGGCACAATCGCAGTGGTTCTCCTAGTGCTACCTTAGCCGATATAGCGTAACGTAAGGCACCAAAACATAGGAGCCGAGCAAACCCAACTATTGACCCAAGACATGATTCGGAGCCGATGCATATAATGCTATTAGTTCAGGGTGCCACACTTGTTAAAGTGTTCAGACTTCTCACACCATATTGAGGGGTACTAACGCCCCTGGCGTATTTTGGCCGTACCAACGTGTACGGGTGCAACATGTCGTTAAGGAACATATAAAAAAAGGTAATGCAAAAAATAGAAAAAAGCTATGCATTGTTTATTAAAATTGTTGCGATCAAAGCAGAACGATACAAGGAATGCGATAAACAAAAAGTTGGACTATTTAACATGTCTGCTCCAGGGGCAAGCTGCGGAATAGTATGCGAAACAGGTATACTGCTCGTGATAGAGACCACCTGGGATTTCCGTAATGCGGCATGGCTTGTCTGCTTCCTTGGTTCTTGCATCGTTTGTGCGGCAATTGAACTGCCGAACAGGCCTTCCAAAGAGTAGAGTCCTGGAAGTAAGAGAAAAGTAAAAAATCGGCAGCCCCTGGTGCGGTTTAAGTCGTGTTTTAGGCGTGCCGTGATGGTGCCCCTCCCCCTATGCCCATGGTATTTCCAGAGTGTAGTTATGGACGCAAAGTACCGGCGTCGCCTTTTTGCGAGGGTTGGGGTTGGGGCCGCATTGCTACGCCTGCTCGGAACGTGCCAGGCGGTCTTATTGTAGGTTACTCCGGGCGCGCTTGACGGTGTCCGGACGTTTAATGGCCGGACTGGAGAACTGCCTGGAGAGGCTGCTTTGTACTTCCGCTGCAAGGGCCTCCGTGTGCTCCTCCGTTCGGAGGGAGCGTTCGGTGTTTCCATTGACCGTAATTACTCCACGAGGGCCTGGCATCTTGAGCTTAAGGTATGTGTAGTGCGGTACTGCATTGAATTTGGCGAATGCGGTTCATCCGAGCAGTGCATGATAGCCACTGCAGAATGGGACTATGTCGAAGATCAATTCCTCGCTTCGGAAATTATCCGGGGATCCGAAGACCACTTCAAGTGTGACTGAGCCTGTATAGTTGGCCTCTACACCTGGTATTACGCCTTTAAAGGTCATTTTGGTGGGCTTAATCCTCGAGGGATCGATGCCCATTTTTCGCACTGTATCCTGGTAAAGTAGGTTCAGGCTGCTGCCGCCGTCCATGAGGACTCTAGTGAGATGAAATCCGTCAATAATTGGGTCTAGAACCAATGCGGCAAATCCGCCATGACGGATGCTAGTGGGATGGTCTCTTCGATCAAAGGTGATCGGGCAGGAGGACCATGGGTTGAACTTTGGGGCGACTGGCTCTACCGTGTATACGTCCCTTAACGCGTGCTTCCGCTCCCTTTTGGGGACGTGGGTGGCGTATATCATGTTCACCGTCCGCACTTGTGGGGGAAAACCCTTCTGTCCACTGTTGTTCAGCGGTCGGGGCTCCTCGTCGTCATTGCTATGCAGCCCCTTGTCTTCATTGTCGACGCTTAACTTGCCTGCCTGCTTGAACACCCAACAATCCCTGTTGGTGTGATTGGCCGGCTTTTCGGGGGTGCCATGTATTTGGCACAAGCGGTCGAGTATTCGGTCCAAGCTGGACGGGCCCCTAGGATTCCTTTTGAATGGCTTCTTCCGCTGACCGGATTTAGAGCCTCTGAATCCGGCATTAACTGTCGTATCCTCAGCATTGTCACTGTTAATGCGGCGCTTCTGCTTGTTGCGACGCGACCTGCCACTAATGTCCCTGGTGTCCGAACTACCAGGGTTCTTGGTCATATTGTTGCTACGAGCGAGCCAGCTGTCTTCTCCCGCGCAAAAGCGGGTCATGAGTGTCGTGAGTGCTGCCATAGATTTCGGCTTTTCCTGTCCGAGGTGCCGGGCCAGCCACTCGTCACGGATATTGTGCTTGAAGGCTGCTAGGGCCTCAGCGTCCGGACAGTCGACTATTTGATTTTTCTTTGTTAGGAACCGTGTCCAGAATTGTCTGGCCGATTCCTCTGGCTGCTGGATTACGTGACTTAGGTCATCGGCGTCTGGGGGTCGCACATAAGTGCCCTGGAAATTGTCGAGGAATGCGGCTTCCAGGTCCTCCCAACAACTGATTGATCCTGTTGGCAAGCTGTTGAGCCAATGCCGAGCTGGTCCTTTAAGCTTGAGTGGGAGGTATTTGATGGCGTGAAAATCGTCGCCGCGGGCCATGTGGATATGAAGGAGATAATCCTCGATCCATACCGCAGGGTCTGTTGTGCCATCATATGATTCGATGTTTATGGGTTTGAAACCCTCGGGGATTTGATGATCCATTATTTCGTCTGTAAAGCACAGTGGGTGTGCGGCGCCTCTGTACTGGGCGATATCATGACGTAGCTCCAATGAGCTTTGTCTACTGTGTTCGGCCCTGCCGAATTTGTGGCCGGCGTGACGGTTACCGTCTCGAGCCGTGGGGTGCCCACGCGATCCGTAGATCGATCGTGTTTGCCTTGCCTTGTCCTCCAACATGTCTTGTAAGTCCGGCGCATATTCCTGTGCCTTGGTACGGGGTGCGGCTTGAGTGGAGGGCCGGGAGGCCTCTCTGTCGCGGCCACGAGGTGGCCGTTCGGCCGCATCAAGTGCTTCCTCCTCTAATCGGGGTAGCAACTTGCACTTTGGGTAACTCTTGGAGGGGCGTTCGAGTTTATGCTCTTCGGCCGCAAGGACTTCAGTCCATCTGTCAACCAGCAAATCTTGATCAGCTCTGAGCTGTTGCTGTTTTTTCTTGAGGCTTCTTGCCGTGGCCATAAGCCTGCGTTGGAAACGCTTTTGCTCAACGGGATCCTCTGGCACGACGAATTCGTCGTCGTCGAGGCTTGCCTCGTCTTCGGAGGGAGGCATATAATTATCGTCCTCGACCTCTCTGTCTGCCGCTCTCTCATGAGGGCTGGTTTCTCCATCCTCCTGTGCTAAACCTTGCTGGAGGGGGTTTTCTTCGGCACTCTCCGGAGTATTATTATCTCCCGTGCTGGAATCACCATTTTTGTGTTGGCGGGATTTTGAGCGGAGCCGCTGACGCTGTCGCTTGGGCTGTTTCTTGGAGGGGTCATCCTCCGCTGTTCCATCGCCCTCTCCCTCTTTTGGGGTGTCCACCATGTATATGTCATATGACGAGGTGGCTTTCCAGGGCCTAGTAGGCGCTGGTTCTTCATCATCTCCTTCATCGGCGTCCATACCATCGATGTCTTCGGAGTCGAAGTCGAGCATGTCGGTTAAGTCGTCGACAGTGGCTACAAAGTGGGTGGTGGGTGGGTTTTGAATTTCTTCATCATCCGTACCCCAACCTTGCTGACCGTAGTCCGGCCAGGGCTCTCCTGATAAAGAAAGAGACTTCAGTGACTTTAGCATATCGCTGAAAGGCGAGTGCTGAAAGATGTCTGCGGCAGTGAACTCCATGATCGGTGCCCAATCGGATTCGACTGGCAGGGGCGTGGAGGGTTCGGAGTCCGGAGAGGAGTCCGGATCCTTGGAGTCATGAGCCTCACAGAGTACGGGGCTGGTGTTCAGCTCAATCGCTGTTTGGATCATAGCCCCCGAGGTGGCGTCCAACCGCCCATCCTCGATCGGCGCAGTTGACTCCGAACTAAGGGTCGGAGCCGGTGCAGGTGCGGCCTCCCAGGTACCGTTCGGCGGCAGAGTTAGATCATGCTCATCATGACAGTGCGGCACGCTCGGCAGTGGTTCGAATCCGTCGAAGATCAAGTCCCCGCGGATGTCAGCCGTGTAGTTTAAACTTTCGAATCTGACCTGACGGCCAGGGGCGTAGCTTTCGATCTGCTCTAGATGGCCAAGTGAATTGGCCCGCAGTGCGAAGCCGCCAAAGACGAAGATCTGTCCGGGGAGGAAGGTCTCACCCTGGACTGCATCGCCATTGATGATCGTAAGAGCCATCGGGCCTGACAGCGACGGCACAGAGGAACTCTCAATGAAAGCACCAATGTCGGTGTCAAAACCGGCGGATCTCGGGTAGGGGGTCCCGAAATGTGTGTCTAGGCCGGATGGTAACAGGAGTCAAGGGACATGAAGTTTTACCCAGGTTCGGGCCCTCTCGATGGAGGTAAAACCCTACGTCCTGCTTGATTAATATTGATGATATGGGTAGTACAAGAGTAGATCTACCACGAGATCAGAGAGGCTAAACCCTAGAAGCTAGCCTATGGTATGATTGTTGATGTGTATGTTGTCCTACGGACTAAAACCCTCTGGTTTATATAGACACCGGAGAGGGTTAGGGTTACATAGAGTCGGTTACAATGGTAGGAGATCTGAACATCCGTATCGCCAAGCGGACCTTCCACGCCAAGGAAAGTCCCTTCCGGACACGGGACGGAGTCTTCAATCTTGTATCTTCATAGTCCAGGAGTCCGGCTGAAGGTATAGTCCGGCTATCCGAACACCCCCTAATCCAGGACTCCCTCAATCATCAACATATAATTGGCACACAAACAACTCCCCTTTCACCTTCTTAGTAAAAAGAGTGGGGTCGATTAGACCAACTTCAAAACCACGGTCTTGTAACAACTCGGTAAGGTGGTCATACCACGCACGTGGGGCTTGTTTAAGGCCATAGAGTGCCTTATCGAGTTGATACACATGATCGGGAAAGTAGGGATCCTCGAACCCGGGGGGTTGCTTGACATAAACCAATTCATTAATAGGACCATTAAGAAAAGCACTCTTCACATCCATTTGTTGTAACTTAAAGTTATGATGAGAAGCATATGCAATCAACATGCGAATGTATTCAAGACGAGCAACGGGAGCAAAGGTTTCATCGTAGTCGATACCCTCGACTTGGGAGTAGCCTTGTGCTACCAAACGAGCCTTGTTGCGAATGATAATCCCATGGGCACCTTGCTTGTTCTTAAATATCCACTTAGTTCCAATGACATTGTGGTTCCCCGTCGGTCTTGGCACCAACCTCCACACTTTGTTGCGCTTGAAGTTGTTGAGTTCTTCATGCATGGCATTGAGCCAATCCGGATCTTCGAGCGCCTCATAGACCTTGTGGGGTTCAACACAAGAGATAAATGCGTGATGCTCACAATAGTTTGCTAATTGTCTACGAGTGCTTACCCCCTTTCTTAAGCTTCCAAGCACATTTGTCATGAGATGATCCTTGGTGGAGAGCTTGGAAGCAACCTTGGCGGCACGATGCTCCAATTCCTCCTCGGGGGTGAGACGAGAAGTGGTCACTTGATCATCTTGAGTGTTGTCTTGAGCTTGTTCTTGTTCTTGAACTTGCTCGGAGGAGAGAACTTGACCTTGGGCATCACTTGGTGTGACAACACCGTCTTGAGCATGATCTTGCCCTTGGTCTTGTTCTTGAGGATGAGAGCCTTCATGTTGTTCTTTGGAAGCGTGTGGGCATTGGGTTGGTGATGGCTCCACTTGAGTGGAGCATTGTCCTTCTCCTTCGGTCACAAGGGGTTCCTCAATGGGTAGGATAAAGCCAACACCCATTCTTCTTATGGCTTGAGGAGGAATTTCATCACCTACATCACAAGTGCCACTTTGCTCCACTTGGGAGCTATTATTTTCATCAAACTCCACGTTACATGTCTCCTCAATAAGCCCCGTAGATTTATTGAGAACACGGTAAGCATGAGAGTTTGTAGCATAACCAACTAATATGCCCTCATAAGCTCTAGCTTCAAATTTAGACAACCGAACACCTTTCTTGAGAATGAAATACTTACACCCGAACACCCAAAAGTACTTGAGGTTGGGCTTGTTACCGGTGAGTATCTCATATGGAGTCTTGTTCAAGCCCTTGCGGAGGTAGAGCCGATTGGATGCATGACACACGGTGTTGATGGCTTCGGCCCAAAAGTTGTATGGAGACTTGAACTCCGCCATCATGGTCCTTGCCGCATCCATCAACGTCCGGTTCTTCCTCTCCGCAACACCGTTTTGGTGAGGGGTGTAAGGTGCGGAATATTGATGCTTGATCCCCTCATCACTAAGAAACTCATCCAAGGTGTAGTTCTTGAACTTGGTGCCATTGCCACTTCTTATTGTCAAGATCTTTGCATTGTGTTGACGTTGTGCTTCATTTGCAAAGTCAATGACGGTTTGTTGGGTCTCGCTCTTCCTCTTGAAGCAATACACCCAAGTGTATCTTGAGTAGTCATCCACAATCACCAAGCAATACTTCCTACCCCCAAGACTATCGAAGGATGGAGGCCCAAAGAGATCCAAGTGAAGGAGCTCCAAAGGCCTCTTTGAGTAAATGATAGTCGTGGGAGGGTGAGCATTCTCATGTAGCTTTCCTTCGATACAAGCACTGCAAAGCACGATCTTTAGCAAAACTAACATTCGTTAGTCCACGGACATGGTCCCCCTTGAGAAGACTTTGCAAAGATCTCATATTGACATGGGCTAAACGGCGATGCCAAAGCCATCCCACATCAACTTTAGCCATTAGGCATGTCGCGGTCTTAGTGGGTTGCTCCGAAAAGTTAATCACATATAGACCGTTCTCGACATGCCCAACAAAGGCTACTTTAAGAGTTTTTCTCCACAAGAGGGCCACGATATCGATATCAAAGAAAGTGTCAAAGCCCATGATTGCAAGTTGACGAACGGAAAGTAAATTGTATGCAAGGGACTCAACAAGCATGACCTTCTCGATCGTGAGATCATGAGAAATGACTACCTTGCCAAGTCCCAATACCTTAGAAGATGAGGCGTCACCCCACTCGACATTGGTGGGCATAGATGGAATCGTGTGCACGTCCACCACCAAGTCCTTGCTTCCGGTCATATGATTTGTGGCTCCGCTATCGAGCAACCATGATCCCCCACCGGAAGCGAACACCTACAATAGATCAATGCTTGGTTTTAGGTACCCATTTTGTAATGGGTCCTTTGATGTTAGTAACAAGGGTCTTTGGAACCCAAATAGACCATTCAATGTACTCATGAGGGGAACCAACAAATTTGGCATATACATGCCCATCACTAGCCCGACATAACACATAAGAAGGATTAAAGTCGCCGGCTTTGATGGGAGGAGTGGCATTGCCCTTTTTGACACATCCACCCTTCGCATTGTTCTTCTTCTCCTTGGAAGCACTCTCTCCCTCCTTCACAAAGGTTTGCATGAGAGGAGGAGGTCGTTTGGTCTTGTCATTCTTCTTCTTGTTCTTGGACTCGGGCACATACCCAATCCCTTCCTTGGCCACAACTCCCTTTTGGTTGGTCAAGAGGCCGTTGAGGTTCTTCTTACCTTGTATGCAAGACACAAGACCTTTCTCAAGTTGCACCTTTAGCTTAGCGTTCTCCTCAATAAGATGCAAATGCTCACAACACAGGTTAGTAGCATTTGCATTATCAATTAACATCATACAAGGAAAAGTGGTTTTTTCCTTTGTTAGCTTTACTTGAAGTTGATCATGAGACTCTTTGAGGCTAGCATGAGCACCCTTCAAGACCTTGTGAGCCTTGTCAAGTAGATCAAACTCCTCTTTGAGTCTAGCAATATCAACCTCAAGTTCGGCCTTCTCGGATTTTAGCAAACGAGACACAATGAGAACATGATCACAATCTTTCTTTAACTTAGCATGATCAACGTTGTGTGACTCCTCAAGAGCCAAACGAAGACCACGCTCTTCCTCAAAAGCATTGGAAACATCCGAGATCTCATCGGCATAGTCACGACTATGCCCTTCCATCTTAGAGATGGTATCTTCGTGAAGGAAATATGCCCTAGAGGCAATAATAAAGTTATTATTTATTTCCTTATATCATGATAAATGTTTATTATTCATGCTAGAATTGTATTAACCGGAAACATAATACATGTGTGAATACATAGACAAACAGAGTGTCACTAGTATGCCTCTACTTGACTAGCTCGTTAATCAAAGATGGTTATGTTTCCTAACCATGGACAAAGAGTTGTTATTTGATTAAACGGGATCACATCATTAGGTGAATGATCTGATTGACACGACCCATTCCATTAGCTTAGCACCCGATCGTTTAGTATGTTGCTATTGCTTTCTTCATGACTTATACATGTTCCTATGACTATGAGATTATGCAACTCCCGTTTGCCGGAGGAACACTTTGTGTGCTACCAAACGTCACAACGTAACTGGGTGATTATAAAGGTGCTCTACAGGTGTCTCCAAAGGTACATGTTGGGTTGGCGTATTTCGAGATTAGGATTTGTCACTCCGATTGTCGGAGAGGTATCTCTAGGCCCTCTCGGTAATGCACATCACATAAGCCTTGCAAGCATTGCAACTAATGAGTTAGTTGTGAGATGATGTATTACGGAACGAGTAAAGAGACTTGCCGGTAACGAGATTGAACTAGGTATTGAGATACCGACGATCGAATCTCGGGCAAGTAACATACCGATGACAAAGGGAACAACGTATGTTGTTATGCGGTCTGACCGATAAAAGATCTTCGTAGAATATGTAGGATCCAATATGAGCATCCAGGTTCCGCTATTGGTTATTGACCGGAGACGTGTCTCGGTCATGTCTACATTGTTCTCGAACCCGTAGGGTCCGCACGCTTAAGGTTTCGATGACAGTTATATTATGAGTTTATGCATTTTGATGTACCGAAGTTTGTTCGGAGTCCCGGATGTGATCACGGACATGACGAGGAGTCTTGAAATGGTCGAGACATAAAGATTGATATATTGGAAGCCTATATTTGGATATCGGAAGTGTTCCGGGTGAAATCGGGATTTTACCGGAGTACCGGGAGGTTACCGGAACCCCCCGGGAGATATATGGGCCTTAGTGGGCTTTAGTGGAAGAGAGGAGAGGTGGCCAGGGCTGGGCCGCGCGCCCCTCCCCCCTAGTCCTAATAGGATAAGGAGAGGGGGCGGCGCCCCCCTTCCTTCTCTCTCTCCTCTTTCCCCCTCCCGAATCCTATTCCAACTAGGAAAGGGGGGAATCCTACTCCCGGTGGGAGTAGGACTCCTCCTGGCGCGCCCTCCTCCTGGCCGGCCGCACCCCCCCTTTGATCCTTTATATACGGGGGCAGGGGGCACCCCTAGACACAAGTTGATCCACGTGATCATATTCTTAACCGTGTGCGGTGCCCCCTTCCACCATAGTCCTCGATAATATTGTAGCGGTGCTTAGGCGAAGCCCTGCGACGGTAGTACATCAAGATCGTCACCACGCCGTCGTGCTGACGGAACTCTTCCCCGACACTTTGCTGGATCGGAGTCCAGGGATCGTCATCGAGCTGAACGTGTGCTAGAACTCGGAGGTGCCGTAGTTTCGGTGCTTGATCGGTCGGGCCGTGAAGACGTACGACTACATCAACCGTGTTGTGCTAACGCTTCCGCTGTCGGTCTACAAGGGTACGTAGATCACACTCTCCCCTCTCGTTGCTATGCATCACCATGATCTTGCGTGTGCGTAGGAATTTTTTTGAAATTACTACGTTCCCCAACAGTGGCATCCGAGCCTAGGTTTTATGTGTTGATGTTATATGCACGAGTAGAACACAAGTGAGTTGTGGGCGATATAAGTCATACTGCTTACCAGCATGTCATACTTTGGTTCGGCGGTATTGTTGGACGAAGCGGCCCGGACCGACATTACGCGTACGCTTACGCGAGACCGGTTCTCCCGACGTGCTTTGCACAAAGGTGGCTAGCGGGTGATAGTTTCTCCAACTTTAGTTGAACCGAGTGTGGCTACGCCCGGTCCTTGCGAAGGTTAAAACAGCACCAACTTGACAAACTATCATTGTGGTTTTGATGCGTAGGTAAGATTGGTTCTTGCTTAAGCCCGTAGCAGCCACGTAAAACTTGCAACAACAAAGTAGAGGACGTCTAACTTGTTTTTGCAGGGCATGTTGTGATGTGATATGGTCAAGACATGATGCTAAATTTTATTGTATGAGATGATCATGTTTTGTAACCGAGTTATCGGCAACTGGCAGGAGCCATATGGTTGTCGCTTTATTGTATGCAATGCAATCGCGCTGTAATGCTTTACTTTATCACTAAGCGGTAGCGATAGTCGTGGAAGCATAAGATTGGCGAGACGACAACGATGCTACGATGGAGATCAAGGTGTCGCGCCGGTGACGATGGTGATCACGACGGTGCTTCGAAGATGGAGATCACAAGCACAAGATGATGATGGCCATATCATATCACTTATATTGATTGCATGTGATGTTTATCTTTTATGCATCTTATCTTGCTTTGATTGACGGTAGCATTATAAGATGATCTCTCACTAATTATCAAGAAGTGTTCTCCCTGAGTATGCACCGTTGCGAAAGTTCTTCGTGCTGAGACACCACGTGATGATCGGGTGTGATAGGCTCTACGTTCAAATACAACGGGTGCAAAACAGTTGCACACGCGGAATACTCAGGTTATACTTGACGAGCCAAGCATATACAGATATGGCCTCGGAACACGGAGACCGAAAGGTCGAGCGTGAATCATATAGTAGATATGATCAACATAGTGATGTTCACCAATGAAACTACTCCATCTCACGTGATGATCGGACATGGTTTAGTTGATTTGGATCACGTAATCACTTAGAGGATTAGAGGGATGTCTATCTAAGTGGGAGTTCTTTAAGTAATATGATTAATTGAACCTAAATTTATCATGAACTTAGTACCTGATAGTATCTTGCTTGTTTATGTTTGATTGTAGATAGATGGCCCGTGTGTTGTTCCGTTGAATTTTAATGCGTTCCTTGAGAAAGCAAAGTTGAAAGATGATGGTAGCAATTACACGGACTGGGTCCGTAACTTGAGGATTATCCTCATTGCTGCACAGAAGAATTACGTCCTGGAAGCACCGCTGGGTGCCAGGCCTGCTGCTGGAGCAACACCAGATGTTATGAACGTCTGGCAGAGCAAAGCTGATGACTACTCGATAGTTCAGTGTGCCATGCTTTACGGCTTAGAATCGGGACTTCAACGACGTTTTGAACGTCATGGAGCATATGAGATGTTCCAGGAGTTGAAGTTAATATTTCAAGCAAATGCCCGGATTGAGAGATATGAAGTCTCCAATAAGTTCTATAGCTGCAAGATGGAGGAGAACAGTTCTGTCAGTGAGCATATACTCAAAATGTCTGGGTATAATAATCACTTGATTCAATTGGGAGTTAATCTTCCAGATGATTGCGTCATTGACAGAATTCTCCAATCACTGCCACCAAGCTACAAGAGCTTCGTGATGAACTATAATATGCAAGGGATGAATAAGACTATTCCCGAGCTCTTCGCAATGCTGAAAGCTGCGGAGGTAGAAATCAAGAAGGAGCATCAAGTGTTGATGGTCAACAAGACCACTAGTTTCAAGAAAAAGGGCAAAGGGAAGAAGAAGGGGAACTTCAAAAAGAACAGCAAGCAAGTTGCTACTCAAGAGAAGAAACCCAAACCTGGACCTAAGCCTGAAACTGAGTGCTTCTACTGCAAGCAGACTGGTCACTGGAAGCGGAACTGCCCCAAGTATTTGGCGGATAAGAAGGATGGCAAGGTGAACAAAGGTATATGTGATATACATGTTATTGATGTGTACCTTACTAATGCTCGCAGTAGCACCTGGGTATTTGATACTGGTTCTGTTGCTAATATTTGCAACTCGAAACAGGGACTACGGATTAAGCGAAGATTGGCTAAGGACGAGGTGACGATGCGCGTGGGAAATGGTTCCAAAGTCGATGTGATCGCAGTCGGCACGCTACCTCTACATCTACCTTCGGGATTAGTATTAGACCTAAATAATTGTTATTTGGTGCCAGCGTTAAGCATGAACATTATATCTGGATCTTGTTTGATGCGAGACGGTTATTCATTTAAATCAGAGAATAATGGTTGTTCTATTTACATGAGTAATATCTTTTATGGTCATGCACCCTTAAAGAGTGGTCTATTCTTATTAAATCTCGATAGTAGTGACACACATATTCATAGTGTTGAAGCCAAAAGATGCAGAGTTGATAATGATAGTGCAACTTATTTGTGGCACTGCCGTTTGGGTCATATCGGTATAAAGCGCATGAAGAAACTCCATACTGATGGGCTTTTGGAACCACTTGATTATGAATCACTTGGTACTTGCGAACCGTGCCTTATGGGTAAGATGACAAAAACACCGTTCTCCGGTACTATGGAGAGAGCAACAGATTTGTTGGAAATCATACATACAGATGTATGTGGTCCGATGAATGTTGAGGCTCGTGGCGGATATCGTTATTTTCTCACCTTCACAGATGACTTAAGCAGATATGGGTATATCTACTTAATGAAACACAAGTCTGAAACGTTTGAAAAGTTCAAAGAATTTCAGAGTGAAGTTGAAAATCATCGTAACAAGAAAATAAAATTCCTACGATCTGATCGTGGAGGAGAATATTTGAGTTACGAGTTTGGTGTACATTTGAAACAATGTGGAATAGTTTCGCAACTCACGCCACCCGGAACACCACAGCGTAATGGTGTGTCCGAACGTCGTAATCGTACTTTACTAGATATGGTGCGATCTATGATGTCTCTTACTGATTTACCGCTATCGTTTTGGGGATACGCTCTAGAGACGGCCGCATTCACGTTAAATAGGGCACCATCAAAATCCGTTGAGACGACGCCTTATGAACTGTGGTTTGGCAAGAAACCAAAGTTGTCGTTTCTGAAAGTTTGGGGCTGCGATGCTTATGTGAAAAAGCTTCAACCTGATAAGCTCGAACCCAAATCGGAGAAATGTGTCTTCATAGGATATCCAAAGGAAACTATTGGATACACCTTCTATCACAGATCCGAAGGCAAGACTTTTGTTGCTAAATTCGGAAACTTTCTGGAGAAGGAGTTTCTCTCGAAAGAAGTGAGTGGGAGGAAAGTAGAACTTGACGAGGTAACTGTACCTACTCCCTTATTGGAAAGTAGTACATCACAGAAAACCTGTTTCTGTGACACCTACACCAATTAGTGAGGAAGCTAATGATAATGATCATGAAACTTCAGAACAAGATACTACTGAACCTCGTAGATCAACCAGAGTGAGATCCGCGCCAGAGTGGTACGGTAATCCTGTTCTGGAAGTCATGCTACTAGATCATGATGAACCTACGAACTATGAAGAAGCGATGGTGAGCCCAGATTCCGCAAAATGGCTTGAAGCCATGAAATCTGAGATGGGATCCATGTATGAGAACAAAGTATGGACTTTGGTTGACTTGCCCAATGATCGGCAAGCAATTGAGAATAAATGGATCTTCAAGAAGAAGACTGACGCTGACGGTAATATTACTGTCTACAAAGCTCGACTTGTCGCAAAAGGTTTTCGGCAAGTTCAAGGGATTGACTACGATGAGACCTTCTCACCCGTAGCGATGCTTAAGTCTGTCCGAATCATGTTAGCAATTGCCGCATTTTATGATTATGAAATTTGGCAGATGGATGTCAAAACTGCATTCCTGAATGGATTTCTGGAAGAAGAGTTGTATATGATGCAACCAGAAGGTTTTGTCGATCCAAAGGGAGCTAACAAAGTGTGCAAGCTCCAGCGATCCATTTATGGACTGGTGCAAGCCTCTCGGAGTTGGAATAAACGCTTTGATAGTGTGATCAAAGCATTTGGTTTTATACAGACTTTTGGAGAAGCCTGTATTTACAAGAAAGTGAGTGGGAGCTCTGTAGCATTTCTGATATTATATGTGGATGACATATTACTAATTGGAAATGATATAGAATTTCTGGATAGCATAAAGGGATACTTGAATAAGAGTTTTTCAATGAAAGACCTCGGTGAAGCTGCTTACATATTAGGCATTAAGATCTATAGAGATAGATCAAGACGCTTAATTGGACTTTCACAAAGCACATACCTTGACAAAGTTTTGAAGAAGTTCAAAATGGATCAAGCAAAGAAAGGGTTCTTGCCTGTGTTACAAGGTGTGAAGTTGAGTAAGACTCAATGCCCGACCACTGCAGAAGATAGAGAGAAAATGAAAGATGTTCCCTATGCTTCAGCCATAGGCTCTATCATGTATGCAATGCTGTGTACCAGACCTGATGTGTGCCTTGCTATAAGTCTAGCAGGGAGGTACCAAAGTAATCCAGGAGTGGATCACTGGACAGCGGTCAAGAACATCCTGAAATACCTGAAAAGGACTAAGGATATGTTTCTCGTTTATGGAGGTGACAAAGAGCTCATCGTAAATGGTTACGTTGATGCGAGCTTTGACACTGATCCGGACGATTCTAAATCGCAAACCGGATACGTGTTTACATTAAACGGTGGAGCTGTCAGTTGGTGCAGTTCTAAACAAAGCGTCGTGGCGGGATCTACGTGTGAAGCGGAATACATAGCTGCTTCGGAAGCAGCAAATGAAGGAGTCTGGATGAAGGAGTTCATATCCGATCTAGGTGTCATACCTAGTGCATCGGGTCCAATGAAAATCTTTTGTGACAATACTGGTGCAATTGCCTTGGCAAAGGAATCCAGATTTCACAAGAGAACCAAGCACATCAAGAGACGCTTCAATTCCATCCGGGATCTAGTCCAGGTGGGAGACATAGAGATTTGCAAGATACATACGGATCTGAATGTAGCAGACCCGTTGACTAAGCCTCTTCCACGAGCAAAACATGATCAGCACCAAGGCTCCATGGGTGTTAGAATCATTACTGTGTAATCTAGATTATTGACTCTAGTGCAAGTGGGAGACTGAAGGAAATATGCCCTAGAGGCAATAATAAAGTTATTATTTATTTCCTTATATCATGATAAATGTTTATTATTCATGCTAGAATTGTATTAACCGGAAACATAATACATGTGTGAATACATAGACAAACAGAGTGTCACTAGTATGCCTCTACTTGACTAGCTCGTTAATCAAAGATGGTTATGTTTCCTAACCATGGACAAAGAGTTGTTATTTGATTAACGGGATCACATCATTAGGTGAATGATCTGATTGACATGACCCATTCCATTAGCTTAGCACCCGATCGTTTAGTATGTTGCTATTGCTTTCTTCATGACTTATACATGTTCCTATGACTATGAGATTATGCAACTCCCGTTTGCCGGAGGAACACTTTGTGTGCTACCAAACGTCACAACGTAATTGGGTGATTATAAAGGTGCTCTACAGGTGTCTCCAAAGATACATGTTGGGTTGGCGTATTTCGAGATTAGGATTTGTCACTCCGATTGTCGGAGAGGTATCTATGGGCCCTCTCGGTAATGCACATCACATAAGCCTTGCAAGCATTGCAACTAATGAGTTAGTTGTGAGATGATGTATTACGGAACGAGTAAAGAGACTTGCCGGTAACGAGATTGAACTAGGTATTGAGATACCGACGATCGAATCTCGGGCAAGTAACATACCGATGACAAAGGGAACAACGTATGTTGTTATGCGGTCTGGCCGATAAAAGATCTTCGTAGAATATGTAGGAGCCAATATGAGCATCCAGATTCCGCTATTGGTTATTGAACGGAGACGTGTCTCGGTCATGTCTACATTGTTCTCGAACCCGTAGGGTCCGCACGCTTAAGGTTTCGATGACAGTTTTATTATGAGTTTATGCATTTTGATGTACCGAAGTTTGTTTGGAGTCCTGGATGTGATTACGGACATGACGAGGAGTCTCGAAATGGTCGATACATAAAGATTGATATATTGGAAGCCTATATTTGGATATCGGAAGTGTTCCGGGTGAAATCGGGATTTTACCGGAGTACCGGGAGGTTACCGGAACCCCCCGGGAGGTATATGGGCCTTAGTGGGCTTTAGTGGAAGAGAGGAGAGGTGGCGAGGGCTGGGCCGCGCGCCCCTCCCCCCTAGTCCGAATAGGATAAGGAGAGGGGGGCGGCGCCCCCCTTCCTTCTCTCTCTCCTCTTTCCCCCTCCCGAATCCTATTCCAACTAGGAAAGGGGGGAATCCTACTCCCGGTGGGAGTAGGACTCCTCCTGGCGCGCCCTCCTCCTGGCCGGACGCACCCCCCCTTTGATCCTTTATATACGAGGGCAGGGGGCACCCCTAGACACAAGTTGATCCACGTGATCATATTCTTAACCGTGTGCGGTGCCCCCTTCCACCATAGTCCTCGATAATATTGTAGCGGTGCTTAGGTGAAGCCCTACGACGGTAGTACATCAATATCGTCACCACGCCGTCGTGCTGACGAAACTCTTCCCTAACACTTTGCTGGATCGGAGTCCAGGGATCGTCATCGAGCTGAACGTGTGCTAGAACTCGGAGGTGCCGTAGTTTCGGTGCTTGATCGGTCGGGCCGTGAAGACGTACGACTACATCAACCGCGTTGTGCTAACGCTTCCGCTGTCGGTCTACAAGGGTACGTAGATCACACTCTTACCTCTCGTTGCTATGCATCACCATGATCTTGCGTGTGCGTAGGAATTTTTTTGAAATTACTACGTTCCCCAACACTTCGTGAGCCTCGATCATGTCATGTTCATCAATGCTATCCGTCGAAGAAGGATATTAATGATGGTAGTTTTGATGTTGGAGGTTACCTTGTTGGTGGCTTTAGCCATGAGGCACTTGGCGGTGATGCTCTCATTGGGTGAGTCGAAGAGAGACACCCCTGGAGTCGTCGCAATGGCAACAGAGGCCATGGCAACCGACTCACCATATTCATCATCATCATCATCCTCATTTTACTCTTCTTGTACCACCAATGCCTTGGGGGGAGTCTTCTTGGTGAAGTTGCTCTTGTTGGGGAACGAGTTGGCCTTGTCCTTTCGGATGAGCTTGCCACCATTGTCTTCCCTCTTCTCATATGGGCACTCCACAACAAAATGACTCACATTGCCACAATTGTAGCAAGTCCTTACACGTTGCTTGCTCTTCGTGCCACTTGAGTTGTTTTTTGTTAAAGTTTGGCCTTGAGTTTTTCTTGCTCCAAAATTGCCTTGAAGCAACTGCCATGTGTTCATGATATGCATACTTTGTATCTTCGGGATTGATCTCCTCTTCTTCCTCGTCTTCTTATTCAACGCAGAGCTTGGCCTTCAATGCAAAGTTGGGCTTCTTTGCCCTTTGAGAACGAAGCACCGCATTATCGGCGGTCTTGTACAAAATGTTCATGGCCACAAACTCATCCAACACTTCGCTTGAGGTCAAAGTGTGGAAGTCCGGCCTTTGACGAATGACAGAGGACATGGCCTTGTGGTAGGGCATCATTGCCTTGAGGAATCTGTGCTTGATCCAATTGTCATCCGTGTCCTTGCTCCCGTGATCTCGGAGTGATACCGCGAGTTTGGTTACTCTCCGATAAAGCTCACGAGGTTCTTCATCTTCTTTCATTGCAAACTCATCGGCCTCATCTTGCACCACTTCATAGTTGGAGCGTTGAATGCTTGCGCTTCCCCAGTAGAGTGAGACAACACAAAGCCATGCGTCTTTGGCCAAGGCGAAGGGCCGAAGATGAGGTAGATCTTCGGGTGGAATTGCGTCTTGAATGATGAAGAGGGCATTCTCATTGAATTGATTATCCGCGGCTTCTCGAGGAGTGAAGTTGCTTGGATCATGCGGACAGAAACCTTCTTCAATGATTCTCCAAAGATTAGTTTTCACATGATTTAAATGACGTTTAAAGCGGTAAACCCAAGAATCAAACTCCTCATTTTCACAATCTTAGGGGGAGGACCGGCATGATTCAAATGAGTGGAAGGAACCGGTCCACCATAAACAAGTGGTGGTTCCACATGAGCAAAGATGCCGGTGCCATTCTTACCACTAGAAGAAGGAGCCTTTTCGCTACTAGCTTCCCCCTTATCGGAGGTAGCATCAGTCACCTTGTTGGTGGGATTACCCACTTTCAACGGTGCGGTGGATAGTTTAAGCCCTTCAAGGAATTTAGTAAACATGCTTTCAACCTCGGTCGTCATGGAGGTTTTCAATGTCTCCAAGGCCACATTGAACTCCTCACGAGAGACCGAGGTTCCTCCATCGCCCGTAGACGAGATCAGATTCACACCGGAGTGTTCCTCCACACTGTCTACGGTATCAACCATACTCTTCGGACGGTAAAGTCCTTAATAAAGAGACGAGGCTCTGATACCAATTGAAAGGATTGATATGGTTGACTAGAGGGGGGGTGAATAGGCAACTAACAATTTTTAACTTTTCTTTACCAAATTAAACTTTGCATCAAAGTAGGTTGTCTAGATGTGCAACTAGGTGAGCAACCTATATGATGCAATAACAACAAACAAACAAGCAAGCAAGAGAAGTAACGCTAAAGAGCCTGCACAAGTAAAGGTAATAAATAACCAAGAGTGGATCCGGTGAAGACGAGGATGTGTTACCGAAGTTCCTTCCTTTTGAGGGGAAGTACGTCTCCGTTAGAGCGGTGTGAAGGCACAATGCTCCCCAAGAAGCCACTAGGGCCACCGTATTCTCCTCATGCCCTCACACAATGCGAGATGTCGTGATTCCACTATTGGTGCCCTTGAAGGCGGTGACCGGACCTTTACAAACAAGGTTGGGGCAATCTCCACAACTTAATCGGAGGCTCCCAACAATACCACGAAGCTTCACCACAATGGACTATGGCTCCGTGGTGACCTCAACCGTCTAGGGTGCTCAAACACCCAAGAGTAACAAGATCCGCTAGGGATAGGTGGGGGAATCGAAAATCTCTTGGTGGAAGTGTAGATCGGGGCCTTCTCAACCACTCCCGAGCAAATCAACAAGTTTGATTGGCTAGAGAGATAGATCGGGCGAAAATGGAGCTTGGAGCATTAATGGAGCTTGAGTGGGAAGAGGTAGGTCAACGGGGAAGAAGGGGACCCCCTTTTATAGTGGGGGCAACAATCCAACTGTTGCCCCACCAACCAGCCCCGCATAGGGCGGTAGTACCGCTTGGGGGGCGGTACTACCGCTGAGCCAGCGGTACTGCCGCTCCAGCTAGCGGTACTATCGCGCAGAGGAGTGCAGCAAGGACCTAGACCCAGAGCGGTACTACCGCGGTGGTAAGGGCGGTACTACCGCTGCGAAACGGTACTACCGCCTCTACTGCCGTAACTAGTGCCGCAAAACCCGACACGAGAAAAAGAGCCCTCGAGTCGAGGCGGTAGGAGCCAGACAGGCCAGCGGTAGTACAGCTGCGGAGTCACCGGCGGTACTACCGCTGCGGAGCGGTACTGCCGCTTGTGACCCCTCAGCGCTACTACAGCTGGGTAGCACGGTACTACCGCTGGGACCCAGACAAGACACAAGAGAGAAGAGATCTCTCCATCGAAGCTGAGATCGAGGCGGTAGGGCCAGGCAGGCCAGCGGTAGTACTGCTGCGGAGTCACTGGCGGTACTACTGCTGCGGAGCGGTACTGCCGCTTGTGACCCCTCAGCGGTATTATCGCTGGGTTGCACGGTACTACCGCTGGGACCCAGACAAGACACAAGAGAGAAGAGATCTCTCCATCGAAGCGGAAGAGCTCTGAGGGTGAGAAGCGGATGTGTACGTGTTGATTCCACCCAGGCAATACCCCAGCGGACCCCCTCTTGATAGTACAGTGCCCTCTACGCAACTAGTCCATCGAAAGAGAAACAAAGGAGCTACACCGTCTTGAATGACACTCTGAAAGTGCAACTATCCCTAGGTGGTTTTGGTAATTAATAACAACATATAGCTCATTGAGCTAATGCTATTCCAAGATGACTATTTCAGGAAAGCTCAATGATTGGCATGGCATGGATGTGAAAGTGGAACCCTCAAAATGCTTAGGACAAAGGATTGGCTCAAGCTCAAAAGCTCAAGACTCTTCATTTTATATTTTAGTGATCCAAGATCACATTGAGTCTTTAGGAAAAGCCAATACTATCAAGGAGGGATGAGGTGTTGCTTAATGAGCCTCTTGCTTCATGTGCTTAGTGATATGCTCCAAAACCCTCAACTACTTTCCCACTTCCACATATGACCTAAACCCTAAGCCAAACTCGGTCCTACCGATTCTTTCTATCCGGCGCCACCGAGTTTCACTTGTCATAAGCCACCGCCAAACCCTAGCAATTCGGTTCTACCGATAGGGATCTCGGTCTCACCGAGATGGGGATTGCAAACTCTCTGTTTCCCTTTCGTAACTTTTCGGTCTCACCAAAGAGCGAATCGGTCCCACCGAGATTGTAGTGTAAACTCTTTGTTTCCTTTTGTAACTTTTCGGTCTCACCGAAAGAGCAAATCGGTCCCACCGAGTTTACCTGACCAACTCTCTGGTTAGCTTATTACCAAACTCGGTCTCACCGAGTTTGTGTAATCGGTCTCACCGAGATTACGTTATGCCCAAACCCTAACCATATCGGTCCTACCGAGTTGCATGTCAGTCCCACCGAAAATCTCTAACGGTCACTAGGTTTACCTTTTCGGTCCGACGAGTTTGGTTGATTCGGTCCCACCGAGATTGGAAAACTGTGTGTAACAGTTGGATTTTGTGTGGAGGCTATATATACCCCTCCACCTCCTCTTCATTCGTGGAGAGAGCCATCAGAACACATACACAATTCCAACTCATATGTTCTGAGAGCGAACCACCTACTCATGTGTTGAGACCAAGATATTCCATTCCTACCATATGAATCTTGATCTCTAGCCTTCCCCAAGTTGCTTTCCACTCAAATCTTCTTTCCACAAAATCCAAATCCTATGAGAGAGAGTTGAGTGTTGGGGAGACTATCATTTGAAGCACAAGAGCAAGGAGTTCATCATCAACACACCATTTGTTACTTCTTGGAGAGTGGTGTCTCCTAGATTGGCTAGGTGTCACTTGGGAGCCTCTGACAAGATTGTGGAGTTGAACCAAGGAGTTTGTAAGGGCAAGGAGATCGCCTACTTCGTGAAGATCTACCGCTAGTGAGGCAAGTCCTTCGTGGGCGATGGCCATGGTGGGATAGACAAGGTTGCTTCTTCGTGGACCCTTCATGGGTGGTTGCTTCTTCGTGGACCCTTCGTGGGTGGAGCCCTCCGTGGACTCGCGCAACCATTACCCTTCATGGGTGGAGCCCTCCGTGGACTCGCGCAACCGTTACCCTTCGTGGGTTGAAGTCTCCATCAACGTGGATGTAAGATAGCACCACCTATCCGAACCACAGGAAAAACATACGTGTCTCCAATTGCGTTTGAATTCTCCAAACCCTTCCCTTTACATTCTTGCAAGTTGCATGCTTTACTTTCTGCTGCCAATATACTCTTTGCATGCTTGCTTGAATTGTGTGATGATTGCTTGACTTGTCCTACAATAGCTAAAATCTACCAAGAACTAAAATTGGGAAAAGGTTAAGTTTTTATTTGGTCAAGTAGTCTAATCACCCCCCTCTAGACATACTTTCGATCCTACAAGTGGTATCAGAGCCAGGTTTCCATTTGCTATGATCTCCATAGCTTTTGGTGGTCATAGCCTTGGTTTCACAACCTAGGAGAGTATGGCGTCTAGCAAGGGAAATTATCACCGTAGAGGTCCTTACTTTGATGGTACTAATTTTGCTAGTTGGAAGCATAAAATGAAAATGCATATTCTTGGACATAACCCCGCCGTTTGGGCTATTGTGTGTGTTGGTTTGCAAGGTGACTTCTTTGATGGGAAAGAACCAAACCGTGAAGCTACCGCGGATGAGTTGAAGATGTTGCAATACAATGCTCAAGCTTGTGATATTCTCTTCAACGGATTGTGCCCCGAAGAATTCAACAAAATCAGCCGTCTTGAGAATGCAAAGGAAATTTGGGACACTTTGATTGATATGCACGAAGGTACCGACTCCGTCAAGGAATCCAAGTTGGATGTGCTTCAAAGTCAACTTGACAAGTTCAAAATGAAGGATGGTGAAGGTGTCGCTGAAATGTACTCTAGGCTTGCTCTCATCACAAATGAGATTGCCGGCTTAGGAAGTGAAGAGATGACCGATAGATTCATCATCAAGAAGATTCTAAGAGTCTTGGATGGAAAATATGATACCGTGTGCACATTGATCCAAATGATGCCCAATTACAAAGATCTCAAGCCAACGGAGGTGATTGGAAGAATTGTTGCTCATGAGATGTCACTTAAGGATAAAGAGGAACTTCACAACAAATCAAGTGGTGCCTACAAAGCCTCATGTGAAGCCCCTACATCATCAAGTGAGAAACAAAACTTCAATGAAGAATTAAGCTTAATGGTGAAGAACTTCAACAAGTTCTACAAGAGTAGAAGCAAAGATAGAAGCTTCAAGTCAAGGTCCTACAATGACAAAAGATCTTCTAGTCGAGAGCGAAACTGCTACAGTTGTGGAAGACCCGGACACTATTCCAATGAGTGTACGGCTCCCTACAAGAGAAGAGAAGATTCTCCAAAAAGAAGAAGCAAAGAATCACCACCAAGAGAGAGAAGGAGTAGAGATGATCGTTATGAACGAAGATACTCACGGAGAAGCAAGGATTCGGAAAGGAAGGAAAAATCATCAAGGAGCTACACAAAACGAAGACATCAAGCTCATGTTGGTGAATGGGTATCTGGCTCCGACTCCGACAGCCACTCCGAGAGAAGTTATCACTCCGACTCCGAAGATACTCAAGATGAAGGTGTTGCCGGTCTAGCACTTGTGTCAACCAACTCCTACGACATATTTGACTCACCAAATGAAGGAATTGGAAGATGCTTCATGGCCAAAGGTCCTAAGGTAACACACCCCGAGTATGTTGATTTCAGTAGTGATGAAGATGACTTGTTAGGTGATGATTTGCTTGTTGACAACTCTAGTGATGAATACTATGATGAAACGTCAATTAATCATGCTAATCAAGATAAAACGAATGACAATGATAAGGAGAAGATTGAGGCTCTAACTAAAGAACTAAACACTCTTAAGTTAGCTCATGAAACTATCTTCGAAGATCATCGAGAACTTTTAAGAGCTCATGAGAAATTATGCTTTGAAAAGCTCAATCTTGAGCAAGAGCATGAGTTCTTAAAAGCAATCAATGATGATCTCCGCAAGAAAAGTTCTTCTTACATTGCCAAGCGTTTACTCTTAACCACTTACATGCCTCAAGTCAAGTCTAGTAACAAGAACAAGAAAGATTCTTCCTCTAGCAGTAACAATGATCATGCTAAATCCAATATTGTTGCTTCTAGTAGTTCTCTTGATTCCACTAATGATTCTCTTAGCCAAGTTACACTTGAGCAAGAAAATAGCTTATTGAAGGGAATTATAGAGAAAGGAGTGTACAAAAGCCTTGCCGAGAGTAAGCAATTCGAGGAAATTGTGCGCAAGCAAGGAATGCACCGGAAGAATCAAGGTGTTGGTTTTGAACAAAAGTTCAATGCCAATGGAGTTGAGTGGGAAGAAGATCAATACCCCAAGACAAAGTTTGTTCCTCAACAAGAGAAGTATGATACTTCTTTCAAGGGGACACAAGCTCAAGATGATCTTCCACCACAAGACTACAAGCAAAAAGGCAAGGACAAGCTTCAAGAGGAAATTGATGCATTTGAAGAAGCTCCTAAGACCTTAGTCAAGTGGATTCCAAGACTACTTCAAGTTCCACTTCATCAAGTACGACTACAACTCCAAGGATTCCCATCAAGATGGTGTGGATCCAAAAGAAGAAGAACTAGAGAGTTCTTGAGGGTGACTCCACCAACATACTTCACTCTTATCATTTTGGCAAGAACAAGTGCAATCAACTTCCACATCTTGCACTAGTTCAAGGAGTCACAAACCCTCTTGTTGGTAAGACAAGGGACAAGGTAACCTAAAAGTTTTCATGGACATCATCTTGTGTGTGCATCACTCTATGTCTATGGATATCCTTGTTTGTTCCTTGTGGGACTAACCCATGTAGGTATTGAAAGTGCAATTCACTCAAATGGATAGCTCCAAGTGATCTACGTCAACATTGAGCATCCACATCTTCAACATCTACATGAAGTCATCATCGACAAAACCCGAGGTTAGTTCATCCCTCTAAGGGGGGATATCACATCTAGGGGGAGCTTTACTCTAAGACTTGAGCTAAAGCAACTCTAAAGATGTGAACACAACAATGCTTTATGTAAAAGTGGTAACCCCACTTGAGCTTAAATGATGAGTATGACCTATGATCAAGTGTTCTCACTTGACTCCTAAGTCAATATACTCATATATAGATGACCTTGTCATCACAAATTGCTTGATAGATGCTAGAATTGGTTGTGCATGCCTTGTCACATATTTCATTTGCCATCTTATTGTGTGAGCATGCTGGTTGCATATTTTACTCATTCGAGGACATCCACTTGTTGTTTTGATTGTTTGGTTTTATTTCCTTTTGCCAAGTGGATGGACAAGAATGCCTAAGAACCTCCTCTAGCTATCTATGCTTTTCTCGTCTCAAACTCTATTCATGCTACATCACAAAATTTGATCAAGTCAGATTCGAACCACTCTGTGTGAGGAGCGCTCGGAGTCCCCGATTCGTCATAGACTTAAACTTCCAAAACCTCTTTATGATTCTCGGTCTGACCGATACCCTACTTTCGGTCCTACCGAGATCATTAAGTTGATCTAGGTTTTCGATCTCGGTGCAACCGATTTGAACCATTCGGTCACAGCGAGTTGCAACAACTGTATACAGTTTTGCATCTCGGTGCCACCGAGTTGTTCCACTCGGTCACACCGACAGGGTCGGGCTATATATTGTCACGGGCAAAAATTTGGAAATTTCTTCGAACCCCTTCGCCCACGCGATAGCCTGCTCTGCCAACTTGGTCTCCGGATCGTCTCCTCGCTGCCAGCCGCCTCCAGTCGCTGGTCTCCGTCACCGTCAACTGAAATTCAACCCCGCCGTTGCCGCCGTAGCGAGTCTCCGCCGAACTAGGGTATGGACTCGATCTTTGTGCTGTTCCCCAATCCGATTCTTAGCACATTGTGATCATCATGATTCTTGCCACGTTTGTTAAACTTCTATCCAGTCAATGAACTCGTAGATTAGGTTTAATTCGAAAATTTTAGGGTTAGGTTTCCGCCGAGACCATCTCGGACCCACCGAGTTGAAAAACTCGGTCCCATCGATTTGGCTTATGCCATTGCACAAGTGAGACTCGGTCTGACCGAGAATTACTTATCGGTGTGACCGATTTTGGAACTCTGTGAAACCCTAGCAGTCTCGGTACCACCGAACTGTGACTCGGTCTGACCGAGTTCACTAGTTTAGGTGCCAAAAACTGCTTTGGTATCACCGAGTTTAGAAATCGGTAGATCCGAGATGCTTTCAGTGAGAAACTAAAACTAAGTTTTTGAATTATTCTTTTGCAAAAATCTCTGCATTTTGTGATGCTTATCCACTCTATCTCATCTATAACCTATTCACAGGGTCAGCAGTCAGAGTTTGCATCATGTCAGACCAAAGTGATAGCCAGAACTTGTCAGAGCAGCAAGTGCAGATGAGTGAGGGCACTAGTCCCTCAAGTTCCTCAGATGATGGCAGCAGGAGCACCCCTAGCAATCTGCCTAAAGCTACCACAAGACAGAGAAAGAAGAGAACCTCAGACTCAGAAGATGAGGATTATGTGGCAGAAGAGGAAGCAACTTCCAAGAGAGTTGAGCCAGCACAGGGCATAAAACCAGGGATGAAGATCAAAAGGCCAGCAGGCAGGCAGCCTATGTCAAAGGTCAGAGCTTCAACTGAGAAGCCCACTCCCATTGAGCCAGTTGCTGCTGAAGGCAAGAAGAGGAAAGAAAGGGTGAAGAAAACTGTAGCCAGAGTGCTTGGCAAGGCTTCCATCATGGAAGATGAGGAGGAAGAAGAAGAGGTAGCTGCACCAGCACCTAAGGCACCAAAGCTGATGGGTGATGCCATAAGAACAGGGGCAGCTGCTTCCAAGGCCAAGCCAGCTCCAAAGCCAAAGCCAAAGAGGAACACAAGAAGCATCCCAGCTACTCAGAAGAACAAGGCCCCAGTGCCTGAACCTGCAGAAGAAGAAGAAGAGAATGTTCTTAGAAAGCTCAAGCCCAAGATCCCAGACCACAACGATGCTCATCCTGTGGCTGAGGATATAAAACTCAGGAGAGATTCAGGGCTCCGGAATTGGAGAGAAGCAGACCCGTATGCTTCAAGGAGAAGGACTGCAGTTGACTACAGGTTTCACACCAAGGAGCAGCAAGACTTTTATGAGACAGTGCTGCTAGACAAGAAGCCAATTGTCTGTGATATGAGATGGGTTGATTGGCAATACATCAAGGACAACGAAGAGTACTACCCTGGAGTGCAGGACAACTTCAAGGCATGTGGAGTAGAGTACTTTGTTGGGCAGAAGCTCACAAAGTGGAACGAGGAACTCATCATGCAGTTCTACTCCACAGCCCATTTCTATCCAGATGGCAGGATTGTATGGATGTCAGAGGGTACGAGGTACCAGTCTACAGTTGCTGAATGGGCTCAGCTGATTAATGCCCCAGAAGAGCATGACTATGACTTGGACATTTACACCAAGAAGAAGATGGACCACAACTCAATGTCAAACATGTACAAGGAGATTCCAAATGAAGCACTTGATACGTTCAAGTTTGACTCAGTACACTATCTTCTGTCAGGGCTGCCAACCATCAACTTGATTCTTAGGCACACCCTATTGCCCAAGTCTGGAGATCACAAGATTATCAGGGGCCACGCGATCAACTTGCTTCATATCTTTGACGTGCCACAGAAATTCAAAGTCATGAGCCTTATGATTGAAACAATCAAGAGGACAGCAGCAGACCAGAAGAGGAGCTGTGGATATGCCCCACAGATTCAGGAGCTCATCAACTCTAAGATGGGCACGGGGATATACTTATTGGACAAGGAACACCTGCCCATCCGTCCAGACTTTGAAGATAATCAAGTGGTCATGACTGAGAATGAGCCATCATCTGCCCAAGCACAAGCCAAGAAGGAGAAGGCGAGGAAGGAGAAAGCTGCCAAGATGCCTACTCAAGAGGAGGCATCTGAATATTTCCTGAAAACCAAACAAGAGCAGCTTGGTTACTTGATTGCATCCACCCTGCGGATTGAGCAAGGACTAGCCACCCTAACTCAGAACCAGGCAAGCTTAGAGAGGATCATGGAACAAAAGTTCTATGACTTGGATGTCAAAGTGACAGAGATTCAGACTGCAGTGGAGCAGCTCCAGGATGACATGCAGGATAGGAGAGGCAAGACTACAACTGATGCCTTTGCCAGAGTGCCACGAGGTCCAAGGTCGTCTGTAGTGCCAGTTGCTGACCCCAGAGCCACCACGTCTGCACCAGCTACAGCCTCAGTTCCACCAGCTCCAGCGTCCACTTCAGCCTCGACTCCAACCACGTCTGAAGATCAAGCCTGAGTGTCGACTTAGCACTATGCATTTTCTAGGAACTTTTTGGTAACTTTTTGCCAAAGGGGGAGAAAATGTATAGATCATAGGCTTCGAGAGAGAGTGTTGCTTTTATTCTCTCTTGTTTTATTTGGTAGTTTTTCGAACTTTGTTTGCTTTTGTGTGAGATACTATGTCATTGCTCGTGAGACATTGATGATCATGTGTTTGATCATAAGCTACACTTAATATTTGCTTAATATTATCATCTTATCTATCTTATGTGATCATTCACTATTCTTGGTGATGAGTGCATGTATTTCATTCTTATCATTTTAAGCGCTCCACCAAGATGTATGTGACATGGAAGAGTAACCCATGACTCTAACTCTTTGTGCATTTGCAGTCCAAAGCAAATTTTAAATATGCACAAATTTAGGGGGAGCTCTTACTTGTCACATACTTCTCAAAGCGACGATATATTTCATGCTTATTATCATTTGTCGAAGCTTTGATCTATATGTTGTCATCAATTACCAAAAAGGGGGAGATTGAAAGTGCAACTATCCCTAGGTGGTTTTGGTAATTCATAACAACATATAGCTCATTGAGCTAATGCTATTCCAAGATGACTATTTCAGGAAAGCTCAATGATTGGCATGGCATGGATGTGAAAGTGGAACCCTCAAAATGCTTAGGACAAAGGATTGGCTCAAGCTCAAAAGCTCAAGACTCTTCATTTTATATTTTAGTGATCCAAGATCACATTGAGTCTTTAGGAAAAGCCAATACTATTAAGGAGGGATGAGGTGTTGCTTAATGAGCCTCTTGCTTCATGTGCTTAGTGATATGCTCCAAAACCCTCAACTACTTTCCCATATCCACATATGATCTAAACCCTAAGCCAAACTCGGTCCTACCGATTCTTTCTATCCGGCGCCACCGAGTTTCACTTGTCATAAGCCACTGCCAAACCCTAGCAATTCGGTTCTACCGATAGGGATCTCGGTCTCATTGAGATGGGATTGCAAACTCTCTGTTTCCCTTTCGTAACTTTTCGGTCTCACCGAAAGAGCAAATCGGTCCCACCGAGTTTGCCTGACCAACTCTCTGGTTAGCTTATTACCAAACTCGGTCTCACCGAGTTTGTGTAATCGGTCTCACCGAGATTACGTTATGCCCAAACCCTAACCATATCGGTCCTACCGAGTTGCATGTCAGTCCCACCGAAAATCTCTAACGGTCACTAGGTTTACCTTTTCGGTCCGACCGAGTTTGTTGATTCGGTCCCACCGAGATTGGAAAACTGTGTGTAACGGTTGGATTTTGTGTGGAGGATATATATACCCCTCCACCTCCTCTTCATTCGTGGAGAGAGCCATCAGAACACATACACAATTCCAACTCATATGTTCTGAGAGAGAACCACCTACTCATGTGTTGAGACCAAGATATTCCATTCCTACCATATGAATCTTGATCTCTAGCCTTCCCCAAGTTGCTTTCCACTCAAATCTTCTTTCCACAAAATCCAAATCCTATGAGAGAGAGTTGAGTGTTGGGGAGACTATCATTTGAAGCACAAGAGCAAGGAGTTCATCATCAACACACCATTTGTTACTTCTTGGAGAGTGGTGTCTCCTAGATTGGCTAGGTGTCACTTGGGAGCCTCCGACAAGATTGTGGAGTTGAACCAAGGAGTTTGTAAGGGCAAGGAGATCGCCTACTTCGTGAAGATCTACCGCTAGTGAGGCAAGTCCTTCGTGGGCGATGGCCATGGTGGGATAGACAAGGTTGCTTCTTCGTGGACCCTTCGTGGGTGGTTGCTTCTTCGTGGACCCTTCGTGGGTGGAGCCCTTCGTGGACTCGCGCAACCATTACCCTTTGTGGGTGGAGCCCTCCGTGGACTCGCGCAACCGTTACCCTTCGTGGGTTGAAGTCTCCATCAACGTGGATGTGGGATAGCACCACCTATCCGAACCACGGGAAAAACATACGTGTCTCCAATTGCGTTTGAATTCTCCAAACCCTTCCCTTTACATTCTTGCAAGTTGCATGCTTTACTTTCCGCTGCCAATATACTCTTTGCATGCTTGCTTGAATTGTCCTACAATAGCTAAAATCTGCCAAGAACTAAAATTGGGAAAAGGTTAAGTTTTTATTTGGTCAAGTAGTCTAATCACCCCCCCTCTAGACATACTTTCGATCCTACACACTCCGAGGGGAAGAAATCGTCTCGTGCCAAGGATGAATCTCTGAAATACTCAAAGCACACGATTAGCCCGCAAACACGTTGTCATCAATCACCAAAACCACATCGAGAGAGATATACCTCAACAGCAAGGAAGCAAGTTGTACCATGAAAGTCAAGCTTGACGTGGCTAGGCTAGGCGAGAGGTGGTACCCTTTGAATGATTTTCACAAGCGGAGCATCCTTGCTGCCCAACGCTGCAATGTAGATGTGTTGCAATGGGGGCTCGCCAAGGCCGTCGATCGTGCTTTCAAGGGGCGGCGATCCTACGAACTGAGAATCGTTAGATGAGCTGCAACACACGTCATGCTGCAATGACGCGGAATTTTTGTGACCAAGGGAGTTTGCAACAGGTGCCATGTCGCGAAGAAGCCTCGCCACATTCCCCATGTTGCAAGGGAGTCGCAACGCTAGACCGTTTGATCTTGCCGATCCAACAGCTCGCGACATGTCCCGAAAAGCAGGGACCATGACCTCCAGCGGAATGCAGAGACCACGGCCCTAAGGCCAACTCCAACGCACGACCTCAAATGGCCAGACTGTGTTCGTTTGGGGGTAAACGGACACAAAACGCGACCCAAAATGCAAGAGCAAACGGACAAACATCCATTTTTCGTCCGATTTCGACCCATCCCCGGACTAAATTTGGGCCGTGTTTGCATCGACACGGACAAGCACAGACGGGCGGGATGCGTGCCCTTGTCCTCGCCTGGCCCTCCCATCGGCGAGACAAATGTCCTTTTTCTATTCCACTCCCCCTCTAGCCGCTCCTACCCCCGCTGTAGCCGTCGCCGCCATTTTCTCGGCCACCCGCCGCTCCCTACCCCTACCATAACCGCCGTCATTTTCTCGTCCACCACGCTGTCCAGCCCGACCGCCGGATTTCAGCACATCTGGCCGTCGGAGGCTGCGCCTTGCCATGGATTGGCCGGGTACCGGCATCTGGCCCTACCTATACTACATGTCTTACGGCGAGACCTAGAGTTACTCAGTACATACGAATCCTTGAATAAATAAGAATTGAGAAGTATGAAATGTGGGCATCATAACAAAAAAAAAGAAAAAGATTGAACCAGTAAGACTAATGCCTACTTATTTATACCTTTGAGAGGTCCACTTAGACTATTATGATTTCCTCTTTAGCTACGTAGGTCATATAAGATTCAATTCAATCTAACAAGCGGACTGAACTACCTTCGGCTACTACAAGATATTTAGAAACCTAAGAAGCTGAGCCTACTTTACGCACTTAAAGCAGGAACAGATGATGACAGGAGACTCCATTGGGAAGACCTCTGGGTTATGGAGCCCGTGTGCCGCTATATCAAACGGCTTAGCGCTACCTTGTTGTCTCGTCTCTCCAAGCTCCGGCTACAACTACACGTCCTCAATGGAAGGTCTCTGTGATTTTATTACACGGCCCCCGCTACGCCTCCACGCCGCATACAGGTACTGACTTCGTCTCTTGCCGCACGGATCTATCACGTCGGCGGTTCGCCGACAAAGACACGCCCGGCCATCGTCCGAGCTCGGTGCTAGCCCAGCGGCTCGCCGGCTTATCGTTGCCGCTCATAAAGTGCGACGACTGCCCGCGGCAGGTCGTGCGCCGCGTATCTACAATGCCGAAACATCTCGGATGGGTGTTCATCAAGTGCAAAAATGATGAGGGTATGTGCTTGTTTTCCTCCTGGATTCGGCACATTTCCAGTAGCTCTTTGCTTATACAAATTTGTGTGTAGGATAGATGCAAGTTTTGGTATTGCCAAGAAGAATACATTGATTTATTGATAAGACTAAATTTGATAAATGTTCATGCACTCGTTGCTAGAATAGAGATTAGAGATAAGACTAGATGTGAAGCAACGTCTACTTCTTTAGAATTGAAGAAAAAATAAATATGCAACATCGTGAAGACGCAGATCAACAATGAAGACATCAAGAAGGTACTAAGCTAGCTTGTGGGAGCATTTACGAAAATTGAATATCTTTTAAAATGTCTAATTGTGATTTTTTTGTCTTACTATTCTAATTAAAAATTGGTGAATGTACTCCATATAGGCCGGATGCTGTTCTATTTTTCTACTCAAACGAATGAAATCCGGACCAACACGGACGTTTGTTTGGGTCGTGCGTTGAAGTTGGTCTAAAATAGAGCAGCGCGGCCTCCTCCAGCAAGTGCAGAGAGAAAGGCGGCATGCTTCTGCTGCATGCATTGCAGGCAGGCAGCGATCGGGCTGATCAGAGCTCCGTCAGAACGCAGAGTGCTGAAGGCGAAGCGGCAGAAAGCTGGCACGGCGCGGCCTGGCGCGACACAATGATTACTGGCCTCGATCGATCTATCCATTCCCAATTCCCTCTCCCACCTCTCTATGCTCTCTCCTGCACAGTCCTGTGATAGTAAAAATAATTACTAGCTCGTGTTAGTCCACATCACCACATGCTCCTTTCTTTCCTTTCGGAATGGATCAGTGTCCATGCTTTTGTTAGTTTATACGTATATCAACGGTCGTTGACGCTTACCCTGGAGCAGCACATCATCTGGATCCTGTCATCGCTAACGGTCACACAAATCCGTGGACGTAGGCGCACGCACTTATACCGAGTCGCTCATTGGATTCTAGTAGCAGCAAATGGAGATGGGAGTCCCCAACCAACCAATGTTGCTGGAAACACGGGTCGTTGGGCGAAAAGGCTAGGAAATGTTTGCATGACTGCATCCATTCCATTGGAATAAACTGTTGTTGCCGAAGCCTAGCTAGTTCTCTCTGACGTGTATGGATGGAGGTAGACGAAAGAACAAGAGATAGTTTTCTAGCGACCAACGCCCCGGCAACTTCAACGCCCCGGCGCTAAAACATCCTTTTTTTCTTTTCAGCTCGCTACAAACTCAAACAGAATACATACAGCTTTGTAGCCTGGAGACGCAGCGCCCACGCTTCCTGCCTAACTGCATGCGAGCGATCCGCTGGCCTCGCGCACGACGCGGCCGGCCGCTGCTAACAGCCCAACAACTATCACTACGCGCACGCACACACTAATGCCACAAGCACACACGCACATGCATGCATCAGACTAGTCAAGCCACTAACCAACTAACTACATGCATCAAAATTAGTACTAACATTTTCCCTCCTAATCTTAACTTGCCGTCTCCGGAGTTGTTGCAGCTCTCGTCGTCGATGTCGCCTCCACAACTGTGAAGTTGTTGTAGCTCTCGTCGTCGATGTCGCCTCCACAACTATGATCCAGCCGCCGGACCCGACCCGACGCATCGACGCCGATCGTACCGTGCTCCGTCACGATCCCGGCGACATACGCCGAGCTCCTTGTCCGCCGGCGACACACGCCCAACGTCCCTCCGCGCCACGCCCGCCCCGTGCGCACCTGGCGCGCCCAACGAGCCCGACCACACCCGTGCGTCCCGCACGTCCCGCGCACCTGACGCGCCCAACGAGCCCGACTGCACCAGTGCGTCTCGCACGTCCCGCGCGAATCCGTCACGCCCGACGAGCCCGATCACATACGCCTACACCGCGGTCCCGCCGCGCCTGACACGCCTGGCGCGCGCCCATACACGCACCCGACGCGTCCAACACTAGCGCCGCGGCTTATTCCGGCCAACACTCATCCCCTAAGCAGTGGCCTCGCCGCATGGCCTGCCGACAGGAGCCCTGACTCGTCGTTGTCGCCTCGTCGGCATGTACGCCTCCGCTGCGTCTCCGGCACAAGCCGCCGCTCGCTGCTGCTCGCAGTCCCGTGCGCCACCACGCCGCGTCTCCGTGCCACGCGCCTCAACAGTTGTCGCGCCGAGCCGTCGCGACCTCTGCACCACCACGCAGGTCCTCCGCGACCTCCTCGTCTTCGTGACCGCCGCTGCTCGTAGCGCGCACGGCATCACGCCACATCGCCGCGCACTCGCCGCGCGTTGCCGACGCCACGCACTCGCCGCGCGCACGGCATCACGCCACACCGCCGTGGACTCGCCGCGCGTTGCCGACGCCGCGTGCCGTTGCCAAGACCTTCATATCCGCCGTGCACCGCGCGCGCCGCGGACGCCGCCGCGCGCCACGGCCACCCGTCGAACCTTGTGGCTTTGTATACCAATTGTTGTTGCCGAAGCCTAGCTAGCTCTCTCTAACGTATATGGATGAAGGTAGACGAAAGAACAAGAGATAGTTTTCTGGCGACCAACGCCCCGGCGCTAAAACACCCTTTTTTCTTTTCAGCTCGCCACAAACTCAAACAGAATACATACGGCTTTGTAGCCTGGAGACGCAGCGCCCACGCTTCCTGCCTAGCTGCATGCGAGCGATCCGCTGGGCTCGCGCACGACGCGGCCGGCCGCTGCTAACAGCCCAACAACTACCACTACGCGCACGCACACACTAATGCCACAAGCACACACTAATGCCACAAGCACACACGCACATGCATGCAAGACTAGTAAATCCACTAACCAACTAACTACATGCATCAAGATTAGTACTAACATAAACGACCGCAGTACAATTCTGGAACAAAGAAAAACGATCCATGGTACACTCCAATGGAGCTGCAGGATGTACAGAACACGGCATGCATGGAATTATTTTTGCGCGCGTGCATGCAGCTCAATGCCCAAGCCTTTACTTTTTTTTTCTTTCCAAAAAAGCATCCGATCTCTTCACCAAACATCACAGTAATAAAAACACACAAAAGGTAACAGAAATCACATTCATGTTCGTAGACCATCTAGTAACAACTACAAACGCTGAAGCGAGCCAAAAGCTCGCATTGTCATTGCCCCTTCATCAACGAAGCCAAACAAACCTTATTGTATTAGACAGTTGCAAAGTCGTCTTGCTAACATAACAAAGGACCAACACATCAGAACAACAACCGTCGTCGATGAAGAGAAACGTAGATTGGAAAGATCCAACCCGTTGACACACGCACATAGCCGAACGAAGACCGAATCTAAGCAGATCCACCTAAGACAAACACCGACCAAAACCCAAAAGATTCGTCAGAGACACACCTCCGCGCACCCTCCGACGACACTAGAAGCACCATCGAGACAGAGCTAGGCGGGGAGAACTTTATTCCATTTTCAGGGAGGTTTTGCCGCCTCGTCTTCCTGAGCATGATAAAAACTCTAAACAAACACAAAAGAACATATAAAAATGGAGCAAGAACCCTTCCGTCATCAAGTGTCGGGATCCACTGTGTCTTTATTGCCCTAAGGCCACAGGAGACAAGGCAAATTGGCGGCAGCGTCTACGGGAGGCAATGAAACTATGGAGGCCTAGGAGTCACTCTTGGAGGATGAGGAGTAAAACGTTTTGTTACAGTCAAGTAACCCTTTTTAGGATTTTGCCCATGCCTTTACATGATACCTATACGGGAGGCGAGTTATAGCACGCTGGTGCGAGGGCACCCACTCCACCTCTCATGCTTTTTTCATTGTATTTTAAAATTTAAATTTACTATATCTTTTGAATCAAAAGCTCAATTTATGTTTTGTTTGCATATGTGGGTTTCTTGTGACGAGGGCTTTGAAATAAGACCATTTGCATACGTTTTCATAAGTTTTTCTAAATGTCACTAAGTTTCACCTGCTAAAACTTGGTAAGAATGGATGGTAAATTCACTAAGTTTCACCTGCTAAAACTTGGTAAGAATGGATGATAAATTCACTAAGTTTCACCTACCAAAGCTTCGTAGGAATGGATGGTAAATTCACTAAGTTTCACTTGCTAAAACTTGCTAGGAATGGATGGTAAATTCACTAAGTTTCAGAAACTAACACTTTAAAACATACTAGTGGTTGGGGCGTCACCCGATGACGCCGCTTGAGAGAAAGTTGTGCACACGTTTTCATCTTAAAAAATATATGTAGTCCTCACCTTCATCTAGAAAAATATATATTTTTTAAATCCTCACCTTCATCTAGAAAAATATTTAAAAAAAATCCTCACCTCCTTCTAGAAAAGAAGTAAAAAAAGAAAAAAAATCACCAACGCAGCCTACCAGCGAGCGCCACTTTGCGTAACCCTCCATTTCAAAAAATATGCGGGGTCATCACCTCCATCTAAAAAAGAAAAAACATTTTAAAAAATTCCTCACCTCCATCTAAAAATAATATCCCAACAGCTTTTTCACTGCGGCCAACTAGCTTGCGCCATGTGGCATAGCTGATTGACTGCCCTTCACGCGTAGCTTAATGGGTGTCTGGAATCAAAAGACTTTGCGGATCACAAGGCAATCGTGCGACCGAGCAGATGCGTGCCCGTGTGAATTTTCGTACCTATACTATTGTGATGGAATTCAAGAATGAAAGAGCATGGTGCCCCCACGTTTGGTTTTGATAATTAATATCAATCCTTATGGACTAATGATTTCCTTGAGTTATACTTGAAGGGTTGTCTATAGGCAATGCTTGAAGATCCTTCAAGGTTGAATGTAGAAGTTTTATGCGTTGACCAATGTGCTATTTAAAGAGTTATCCAAAAATTGGTCATGTGAGATTGAGCCTATTACAACCATATATTGAAGAATAAGATTGTGTGAACATTCATATTTTACCTTCAAGACATCAGATTAATGAATAGATACGATAAGATACAAGGTTGATCAAGTCAAACTACAAAGAGTGGATTCAAGTTGATCAACGCAAAGCGTAGAAGATGTACCGTGTGGGATCAAGTGATCCCCATGATATGGTAAATATTGTCCTTTATGCTTCATGTACTAACCCATTATCTATGTGAGGTTTTTTTATGTGGGGTTACACTACTGCAGGATGCTGCTAACGCGACACTACGATCAGAGACCCTTTGACGAAACTATGTGCGCTGCCATAATCGCAAACAGTGATGTAAAAAACCCGTCAAAAAGGTGTAAAACGTTTGCGATGAATGATGCATCAAACACGATTCAGATTTTAGTTGCGTGTGCGATGCAGGACATACGGTTCAACTCAATGAACTATTTGAAATGAGGAGGAACAAAAGAAACTGGCAGCCACATGAAGATGTGTGCGATATACAGCATACGGTTCACCTGGATAAACTGTTTGCGATTAGGCAACACAATGGAAACGGTCAGCCAGATCAAAGGTGTGTGTGATATACAGCATGCGGTTCACTCGGATGAACTATTTGCGTTGAGACATGAGAACATAAACGGTTCAAATGAACAAGAAGTGTGTGATACACGACAGACATGTCTGTAATCAGAAATGTGTGTGAATACCGATAATAACACAAACGGTTGCTGCTAATAGGACGTGTGTGTTGTGCGATGGGATTGCATACAAAACAATATATATATATATATATATATATATATATATATATATATATATATATATATATATATATATATATATATATATATATATATATATATATACTCTCTATTTTACCATCAATGCACCGTAATTTTACGTTCCGTAAGTTTTGTCTTATTTCCGACGCAAAAAGGGACCGTAAAAAAATATATAATCGCCGTAAAAAATATTTTATGTTATGTAAAATTACAAACGTAAAAACATAGTTTAAAATACACATAAACTGCAAATTTTATTGTTTTATGACCTATATTTTTATTTTCTTATGTCAAATTTTACGTAATGAATCAATAGGAATGTAACTATGTGAATTTGAAACGTAATTTAATTATGAAATGATCGTAAGATTACCTCGGGTGAAAAATAATTTATTCTGCACCCTGGGTGAGGAATAGTTATTCTTCACTCCCTCTAGTTTACCATCAATGCACCGTAATTTTACGTTCCGTAAGTTTTTTTCTTATTTCCGACGCAAAAAGGGACCGTAAGAAAATATATAATTGCTGTAAAAAATTATGTTATGTAAAATTAAAAACATAAAGCATAGTCTAAAATACATATAAACTGCAAATTTTCTTGTCTTATGACCTATATTTTTATTTTCTTATGTTAAATTTTATATAGTGAATCAATAGAATGTAACTATTTGAATTCCAAATGTAATTTAATTATGAAGTAATCGTAAGATTACCTCGGATGAGAAATAACTTATTGTACACCCTGAGTGATGAATATCATATATATATATATATATATATATATATATATATATAGACACACACACACACATAAACACTATTCTGATGGCGGGATCAAAATAATATTCTGATCATAACCTGAACTGCCTGAGTAATGCGCCTGAACTTTCCTTTATACGAACCCGACCTTCGGGCTATCTTCGCAACCGTGGCTTGCCCCACGATTTATTCTGGTTAGTCGTGTTCCATATGATGTTAGTGTAATCTAGAAACAATTTTTAGCAACCAAATACTGGTTTTAAATAGGAATCTCGCTCGTTGGCGGATTTTGCACTCGGGTCGTGATGAAATTGCATTTTTTGCAATTTTACTGACTGAGTTGTTCGACCTGAACTTCCCCCTGTGTTAGGTTGAACTTCCACCAACATTGCCCAAATGAGGCTTGCTATATACCGTGGGAAAGCTATGGACACCAGTATGACGACCCAAGTTAAATTTTTGACAAAATGTAAGCGGTTTAAGAGCAGTTTTGAAAACCGTTTTTTCTTCATACAAAAAACATGGATCGTATTTTTGATCGCATTTCTAAACCGTTTATCGGAATGACGCAAATAATATGGTGTTGGAAGACTGCTGCAAAACGCTCCTTCCACATATAGAAAGTTTTCTCTAATTCCCTATGGTTAAAGCGTAATTTGGAAAATCGCAAAATTTCGCAAACCGAACAGCCAAGTTGGTATTTTCGATGCTATTTCTAAACTGCTAATCCAATTGAGGCAAATAATATGGCGTTGGAAAGCTTATGAAAATGCGCTACTTTTTTATGTTTATAGTTTTTTCTAATTTTGGACGGTTTAAAAGTAATTTAGAAAACGGGCCAAGTTACACCGAGTTCGTATTTTCAATCTAATTTTTTAACCGTAAGTCCGAATGCAACAAATTATACGGCGTTGGAAAGCCTGAGGAAATGCGAAGCTTTTTTGTATGTATTGTTTCTCCTAATTCCTGACGGTTTCAAGTCAATTTTGAAAATGGCCGAAAACGTATTTTTGCCATAATTTCTACAAACTTTATCGGAATGGGGCAAATGATATACCGTTGAAAAGCTACGGAAAATGCGAAACTTTTTTTATGTTGATGATTTTCTCTGATTCCTAGCCATTTTCAAGTAATTTCGAAAACGGCGAGATCATTCGTTCTGCCTCTATCGCGAAACAGATTCTTCGAAAATGCACTGCTTGAAGAACTTGAATTTCTCAGCATGTCTACTTGAACTTCACTCTGTTTTCGACATGCTTTTTTTTGCTCGCAGATCTCCATCCACTACTCGTGGTTCTCCATCCACTCCCCAGAATTCAGCGAGTGATATATCGATGGAAAGGTGCGGTAAACACGCAACTTTCCCGTGTTGATCATTTTTTAATAGTCGCGACGGTTTGAAAAGTTTTTCATCTTAAATACATTCAGTGTAGTAGTTGAACTTCCTGTTGTTTTCACGTTGAACTTCTGTGATGTATTTTCGTTTGTAATTTTCTCATCCATTCGTCAGTGTTACACAAATGATTTTCCTTTTATACAAACCCCTCTCACAATAATTTTTTTAACTTTCTCCGACCGAGGACTTGAACTTACACAAATGATATTTCTACCATTTTGAAGTAAATTAGAAAATGACGAGATCATGATTTCTGCCTTCATCGCGAATGGAAATGCACTGCGTGAAGTAGCTGAACTTCTCAGGCATGTTTGTTTGAACTTCACTCTGTTTTTGACGTGTTGTTTTTTGGCCGTAACTCTCATACCACTTACCGGAATTGAGAAATTGATGCACCGATGGAAAGTTTGTTGAAAACACGCAACTTTTTCATGTTGATCAGTTTTTCATACTCGCGATGGTTCAAAAAAAAAATTAATGCATAAAAATGTGTTTTTAACGGTATACAAAAAAGTTTTAAACCAGTCGTCGGAATATAGCATACAATATACCGTCGGAAAGCTTATGAATAGGAGCATCTTTTTCATGTAGATATACGCTACAAAATTTTGTCGTTTGAAAGCAATTTTAAAAATGGCAAAAACAACGTCGTTTTTTGCCTGTTTTTTGCATGTAATTGAAGGTCAGACATCTCGCACTAGAGATCTTGGATTTCACCAGGAGGAGCACATGAACTTTTTGCAACAAACCTTTTAAGCTTTTTGTTTTATATTCTTATATTCCTATCTGAAATGCATTCTGTGTAGTAGTTGAACTTCCCGCCATTTTCATCTTAAACTTCTGTCACGTATTTTTGTTCAACCTCTCTCACAAGAATTTTTGAACTTTCTCGGACCGAGCACTTGAACTTCTAGCAACCATTTTTTTCCATTTATGAGTTGTTTCTAAAAGTGCAAAAAGTGGTGTTGTGTTTTTTTTTGAACAGGTAAATGCTGGGTTTTAATAAACTCCGAACTTCTATGTTATTTCAATTTGAACTTCAGCTTTTTATATTTTTAAGTAAAGAATTGATTTTGATTTTTAAATAAACACCAAATTTGACTACCTTCTCAATATGAACTTCATCATTGATAATTTAACAAAAATGGATATGTATGAAAATCCTAGATTTTTTTAATAAAGATCAACACTTTGTAAACTTTTTTTAGTTGTTCCTTTTATTTTAATTTGAAGTTCTTCATTTTATTCTTTAGTAAAGAGAAAAAATCTGAGCTTTTTATACACGTCGAACTTCTTAGTTTTCTTAATTTGAACTTCTTAGTCTTAATCTTAGAAAAAAAATATGTTTTCAAATAAGCATCAAACAATTTTTTAAAATTGAACTTTCATACTTCTATTTTTCATAGAAACGAAAATAATTTTTTTTCCGTATACATCGAACTACTCTGTTTTTTATTTTAAAATTCTCAATTTTTATTTGTTTAGCACAAAGGAAAATTTGAGTTTCGAAATTCGCACTTCTTTGGTTCCTTAAACTGAACTTCTCGGGGTTTTTTGAAACGGTAAAAATCAAATGATTGTTTTTTCTAAATTGAACTTCTAGGATTTTATTTTTTTAAGCAAAATTTTAGTCTTTTTAACTTTGAACTACACTGTTATTTTAATTTGAACTTCTATATTTTTTAATGGGTAAATCATTCTTTGCTCAAAATCCTTTTTTGCAGACATTGAACTTCATGAAGTTTTGAATCGATAAACAAACAAACTAGAACCCCATGCAAAATCTTTTTGTAATCCATATAGAAGTTTTGAATCTACCTTGGCATGATTTATTTTGTGATAGAAAAACATAGATAGCTTGGTTACCCAAGTGTGTGTTTTAAATTATGTTCTCGTTTAAAAATAACATGTTTTCTTCCTTAGGGCATAAACACAAACACTTGTAGTGCACACGAGCAGGCAACAAGATCTGAAACTTTTCCAGTTCAGGTGCACAGACATACATCAGGCACTCACACCATCAGCACATGCACACATCGCTAGGACACGAACTCACCAGTGGCAGCAGGCCACAGCCCTGCGGACGTGCTTAGCGTAGAGCCATTTCACATAAGAGTTGCGGAAACAAACAAAACACATATGAACATGTACTGAACACATATGAACACTGACTGAAAGAAGATGAACACACTGCCATTTTTTCACTTACTAGGTAATTCTAATACATGACCTTTCCACACAATAATATATGAACTTCTCGGAATATAAATTTCACTGAGCACTTTTCCTAAACACAGAAGATACATGAAGGAGGTTGAAGATGTGCATGCGGTGTAAATAAACATGTAGGAAAGCTTCGGAAGCTCTTCATGGTGATTATTTGGAGCAGTCCACGGTGACGGCTGGCGCAGTACGCACGAGGATCCTATCCCGACCCAACGGGAGTGACCTGGGAGGAGGAGGCACACGAGAGGTGGCCATGGACAGCTGGAACAGGAGGAGATGCAGGGCAGCATCGGAGACTGACCAAGGCGATGCACCGGCGATGGATCCGACCGGAGCTCTGATCGGTGAACTTTGCGCGACGGCATAGTCGACCTGCAGTAGCACGGGGAGACCTGCATGGGAACTGCTCCGCGGTGGGGATCTGAGGCGCCGGGGCTGGTGGCGGATCTGAGAGAAAGGGCGGCAGAGGAGGTGTCGGGGCTGGAGGGTGGCGACGGGAGTCGTGACGGAGAGGAGGTGCCGGGGAGGGGGGGCGACGGCAGGCGGCGGCCGTTGGAGAGGAAGAATATCGGCCGTGGGGGAGGAAGCCCGCGGCCGTGGCGGAGGAGGCACACGGTGGTGAGATCCAAGGAGGGTGGCGGTGGTGGTGAGATGCATGGTGGTGGCGCGTTGTAGGGTGAAGGAACGAGGGCGGCGAGATGTAGGAGGCGGTGGGAGGAGAGGCGCGCCTTGGCCGAGGAGACAGCGGCAAGAGGCGCCGGATCCAGGGGGAGGGAGGCGCCGTCGCGGTGGATAGTAGGGGATCGAGGGAGGTTAGGGACGAGCGGTCGTGGGATGGTGGGGCGTTTTTTTTTCTGTAGCGGGTTGGGCAGTTCGGGAACAACCTGATCGCTCTATATAGGGCCTAACCTGATCCAAATAACTATTCTAATCCCGGGATTAGAATAGTGTTGTCCTACACACACACACTTATGAGGACATGCTTGCATAACCAAATTAAACATCCACTTACATAGGTGGGTACTACAACCATGGCATTTACACACACCAAAGTAAACTATTACATGCTTAATTATATAGGTGGCTACTACACACATGACACTTCCACACACCAATAAAGTAAACTATATATTACATGCATGATTAACTAGCATAAACAATCATCTGATCATCATCTACTTCTTGTAACGCTTGTTCTGCTTGTGGCTCGATCCGGGCTCGTCAATTTGGGTAATGAGGCACTTCCTCATGTCAACGATTCGCCTGTGCATCTCATAGCATGTGTACATGCTCTTGGCCGCAAACCTGAGGTGAGGTTCATCCAGTTGCCGCATCCTGGCCCTGTGCCAGCATACGGGACTTGTTCTCTGGGCATTGATAACCCACATGTATAGGGGATCGCAACAGTTTTCATGGGTAAAGTATTCAACACAAATTTATTGATTCGACACAAGGGGAGCCAAAGAATACTCTCAAGTATTAGCAGCTGAGTTGTCAATTCAACCACACCTAGAAACTTAGTATCTGCAGCAAAGTATTTAGTAGCAAAGTAATATGATAGTAATGGTAATGGTAACAAAAGGTAACAGTAGTAAAAGTAATGTTTTTGGTATTTTGTAGTGATGATAGCAATAGCAACGGGAAAGTAAATAAGCGAAGAACAATATATGGAAAGTTCATAGGCAATGGATCGGTGATGGAGAATTATGCCGGATGCGGTTCATCGTGTAACAGTCATAACCTAGAGTGACACAGAACTAACTCCAGTTCATTGATATAATGTAGGCATGTATTCTGAACATAGTCATACGTGCTTATGGAAAAGAACTTGCATGACATCTTTTGTCCTACCCTCCCGTGGCAGCGGGGTCCTTACGAAAACTAAGGGATATTAAGGCCTCCTTTTAATAGAGTACCGGAACAAAGCATTAACACATAGTGAATACATGAACTCCTCAAACTATGGTCATCACCGGTAAGTATCCCGATTATTGTCACTTGGGGATTAATGGATCATAACACATAATAGGTGACTATATACTTGCAAGATAGGATCAAGAACACTCATATATTGATGAAAACATAATAGGTTCAGATCTGAAATCATGGCACTCGGGCCCTAGTGACAAGCATTAAGCATAGCAAAGTCATAGCAACATCAATCTCAGAACATAGTGGATACTAGGGATCAAACCCTAACAAAACTAACTCGATTACATGATAGATCCCATCCAACACATCACCGTCCAGCAAGCCTACGATGGAATTACTCATGCACGGCGGTGAGCATCATGAAATTGGTGATGGAGGATGGTTGATGATGATGATGGTGACGGATTCCCCTCTCCGGAGCCTCGAACGGACTCCAGATCAGCCCTCCCGAGAGGTTTTAGGGCTTGGCAGCGGCTCCGTATCGTAAAACGCGATGAATTCTTCTCCCTGATTTTTTCTCCCTGAAACACAATATATAGAGTTGGAGTTGGAGTCGGAGAGGCACCAAGGGGCCCACGAGGTAGGGGGGCGCGCCCTAGGGGCAGGCGCGCCCCCACCCTCGTGGACAGGTGGTGGGCCCCCTGGCCTTCATCTTTTGCAGGTATTTTTTATATTTTCCAAAAAGTTGCTTCGTGAAGTTTCAGGTCATTCCGAGAATGTTTGTTTCTGCACATAAATAACACCATGGTAATTCTGCTGAGAACAGCGTCAGTCCGGGTTAGTTCCATTCAAATCATGCAAGTTAGAGTCCAAAACAAGGGCAAACATGTTTGGAAAAGTAGATACGACGGAGACGTATCAACTCCCCCAAGCTTAAACTTTTGCTTGTCCTCAAGCAATTTAGTTGACAAACTGAAAGTGATAAAGAAAAACTTTTACAAACTCTGTTTGCTCTTGTTGTTGTAAATATGTAAAGGCAGCATTCAAGTTTTCAACAAAGATTATAACTAACCACATTCGCAATAACAATTAGGTCTCAAGTTTACTCATATCAATGGCATAATCAACTAGCGAGCAATAATAATAAATCTTGGATGACAACACTTTCTCAAAACAATCATAATATGATATAACAAGGTGGTATCTCGCTAGCCCTTTCTGAGACCGCAAAACATAAATGCAGAGCACCTTTAAAGACCAAGGACTGACTAGACATTGTAATTCATGGTAAAAGAGATCCAGTCAAGTCATACTCAATGTAAACTAACAGTAATGAATGCAAATGACAGTGGTGCTCTCCAACTGGTGCTTTTTAATAAGAGGATGATGGCTCAGCATAAAAGTAAATAGATAGGCCCTTCGCAGAGGGAAGCAGGGATTTGTAGAGGTGCTAGAGCTTGGTTTTGATACAGAGGTGAATAATATTTTGAGCGGTATACTTTCATGGTCAACATAACAACCAAGAGATAGCGATATCTTCCATGCTACGCACATTATAGGCGGTTCCCAAACAGAATGGTAAAGTTTATACTCCCCCTTCCACCAACAAGCATCAATCCATGGCTTGCTCAAAACAACGAGTTCCTCCAACTAACAAGAGTCCTAGGGGGAGTTTTGTTTGCAATTGTTTTGATTTAGTTTGCATAAAGCATGGGACTGGGCATCCCGGTGACCAGCCATTTATTTCATGAGTGAGGAGCGGAGTCCACTCCTCTTGAGAATAACCCGCCTAACATGGAAGATACAGGCAGCCCTAGTTGATACATGAGCTATTCGAGCATACAAAACAGGATATTTATTTGAAGATTTAGAGTTTGGCACATAGACATCTACTTGGAATGGCAGGTAGATACCGTATATAGGTAGGTATAGTGGACTCATGTGGAATAACTTTGGGGTTTAAGGGATTGGATGCACAAGCAGTATTCCCGCTTAGTACAGGTGAAGGCTAGCAAAAGTCCGGGAAGCGACCAGCTAGAGAGCGACAACAGTCATGAACATACATTAAAATTAATCAACACCGAATGTAAGCATGAGTAGGATATAATCCACCATGAACATAAATATCGTGAAGGTTATGTTGATTTTGTTTCAACTACATGCGTGAACATGCACAAAGTCAAGTCACTTAAATCATTCATAGGAGGATACCACCCTATCATACCACATCATAACCATTTCAATAGCATGTTGGCACGCAAGGTAAACCATTATAACTCATAGCTAATCAAGCATGGCACAAGAAACTATGATCTCTAGTTGTCATTACAAACATGTTTATTCATAATAGGCTGAATCAGGAACGATGAACTAATCATATTTACAAAAACAAAAGAGGTCGAGTTCATACCAGCTTTTCTCATCTCAGTCAGTCCATCATATATCGTCATAATTGCCTTTCACTTGCTCGACCGAACGATGTGAATAATAATAATAGTGCGCGTGCATTGGACTAAGCTGGAATCTGCAAGCATTCAATAAACAGGAGAAGACAAGGCAATATGGGCTCTTTTGTTAGATCAACAATAATGTATATAAGAGCCACTTCAACAAATTAATCATGGTCTTCTCCTATCGACCCCGAAAGAAAATAAAAGAAATAAAACTATTTACACGGGAAAGCTCCCAACAAGTAAAAGAAGAACATGAAATCTTTTTGGGTTTTCTTTCTAGTTACTACTACAAGCATGGAAAGTAAACTAATTAAAATCTACAACTATTTTTTTCTTTTTTTTCTTAAGGTCTATTAAACACACAAGAAGAAAGCATAAAAAGGAAAATAAACTAGCATGGATGATACAAATGAAAAATTATGACCACCGACATCTAGCAATGAGTGTGTGAACATAAATGTAATGTCGGTGGGAAATATGTACTCCCCCAAGCTTAGGCTTTTGGCCTAAGTTAGTCTATGGCCACGGCTGGCCTGGCGGATATCCATAATAATAGTTGGGGTCACACTGCGATGCAGTGGCTATCGCCTGCTGAGTTGCTGCGTGGCGACGAGCGGCCTCCGCTCTCCTCTCGTACTCATCTGCCTCCTCTCTGGTAATAGTATATCTTCCTTTTGCCTGATGATCAAAGAAGGTAGGAGCAGGGAGAGTAATATGGACATCACGATGTCTGTCAAAGATTAGTCAATACTGGAGAGGTGATTCATTCCTCTCGACAAACTGGTGGTGAACCATAACATTAAAGTCTAGGCAAGCAGGAGGTAATTCAATATCATCTTCGCGTATGGCTATACCAAGAAAATTAGCTATGCGGGTTGCATAAATTCCTCCAAAGAAATCTCCATTAAATCTATTAAGATGCAACCTACGTGCAACAATGGCTCCCAAATTATAAGATTTATCTCCTAACACAACACTCCTAAGAATACTGAGGTCAGGGACACACATGTGACATGCCTCATCTTTACCATTAATGCATCTACCTATGAAGGGAGCAAAATAATGTATAGCAGGAAAGTGAATGCTCCCTATGGTGGCTTGTGTTATATCTCTAGATTCTCCCACAGTTATGCTAGCAAGAAAATCTCTAAATTCAGATTTGCGAGGATCCCTTATACTACCCCATTTTGGAAGTTTACAAGCAGTGGTAAAAATCCTCTAAGTCCATAGTATAAGAATTTTCATAAAGATCAAACAGGACAGCTGGAGAATTACGTGAAGATAAAAATTAAAACCTCCTCACAAAGGTACTAGTGAGATTGTGATACTGACTGCACTTCTCTTCCTCGAAGCTCACAAGATCGGCGTTACGCAAATATGCGTTGAATTCTTCCTTAATTCCTGCTTGATCCATAAAATTTTCAGAAGGCCACTCACAAGGACGCACTGGAGCGTCTCTTGGTGGCTCTTCATCAGCATCACGCATTGCAAGCCTGGGTCCTTGCTTCCTTGAGGAACCACCTTGGAACATTTTCCTAAGCATTTTTCTTCCTCTTTACTACCTGTGTTGGGTTATCAAGACCACGAGTTTCTTCAATAGGTAAAGGGTTAACATCATATGTTTCTTCAATAGGCGGTAAATTAATACCATGTATTTCTTCAATAGGAGGTAAATTCTTAACATCTTCTGCTTTAATACCTTTTTCTTTCATAGATTTTTTGCCTTTTTCATATATTCAGGACTAAGAAATAGAATACCCCTCTTCTTCGGAGTTGGTTTAGGAATAGGATCAGGAATTGGCTCCGGAGGTGTCCAATTATTTTCATTTGTCAACATATTATTCAATAGAATTTCAGCTTCATTCGGTGTTCTTTCCCTGAAAATAGAACCAACACAACTATCCAGGTAATCTCTGGAAGCATCGGTTAGTCCATTATAAAAGATATCAAGTATTTCATTTTTCTTAAGAGGATGATCATGCAAAGCATTAAGTAATTGGAGAAGCCTCCCCCAAGCTTGTGGGAGACTCTCTTCTTTAATTTGCACAAAATTATATATATCCCTTAAAGATGCTTGTTTCTTATGAGCAGGGAAATATTTAGCAAAGAAGTAATAAATAATATCCTGGGGACTACGCACACAACCAGGATCAAGTGAATTAAACCATATCTTAGCATCACCCTTTAATGAGAATGGAAATATTTTAAGGATATAAAAGTAACGAGTTCTCTCATCAGTCGTGAACAGGGTGGCTATATCATTTAATTTAGTAAGATGTGCCACAACAGTTTCAGATTCATAACCATGAAAAGGATCATATTCAACCAAAGTAATTATATCAGGATCAACAGAGGATTCATAATCCTTATCGGTAACACAGATAGGTGCAGTAGCAAAAGCAGGGTCAGGTTTCATTCTAGCATTTAGAGATTGCTTGTTCCATTTAGCTAATAACCTCTTAAGTTCGTATCTATCTTTGCAAGCTAAAATAGCTAAAGAGGCTTCTTGATCAAAAACATAACCCTCACGAATAACGGGTGATTCTTTATCATCACTTTCATCAGTATTATCAGATTCAATATTTTCAATCTCTCTAGCCCTAGCAAGTTGTTCATCAAGAAATTCACCAAGTGGAATGGTAGTATCAAACATAGAAGTAGTTTCATCATAAGTATCATGTATAGCAGAAGTAGCATTGTCGATGTCAAAACCGGCGGATCTCGGGTAGGGGGTCCCGAACTATGCGTCTAAGGCAGATGGTAACAAGAGGTAGGGGACACGATGTTTTACCCAGGTTCGGGCCCTCTCGATGGATGTAAAACCCTACATCCTGCTTGATTTATTCTTGATGATATGAGTATTACAAGAGTTGATCTACCACGAGATCGGAGAGGCTAAACCCTAGAAGCCAGCCTATGGTATGATTGTATGTTGTCCTACGGACTAAAACCCTCCGGTTTATATAGACACCAGAGGGGGCTAGGGTTACACAAGGTCGGTTACAAAGGAGGAGATACACATATCCGTATTGCCTAGCTTGCCTTCCACGCCAAGTAGAGTCCCATCCGGACACGAGACAAAGTCTTCAATCTTGTATCTTCATAGTCCAACAGTCCGGCCAAAGGATATAGTGCGGCTGTCCGGAGACCCCCTAATCCAGGACTCCCTCAGTAGCCCCTGAACCAGGCTTCAATGACGATGAGTCCGGCGCGCAGTGTTGTCTTCGGCATTGCAAGGCGGGTTCCTCCTTCGAATACACCATGGAAGAATTTGAATACAAGGATAGTGTCCGACCCTGCAAAATAAGTTCCACATACCACCATAGAGAAAATAACATTTCCGCAAATCTAATCTGCTGACACGTTTTGGCAACATGACACCATGCCACGGCCCAGTGATTATTCGAACCGTTTCCTTTTACTAGCCCCGCACATAATGCGAGGCAGTTTCTTGACACGTTTTGTCAAAGCAGAGATCGTGTCCCCCTTATTACGGGATTCTCATCAATACGGGTGTGGGTAACCCAACCGTGCTTGGGACTCCTAGATTTTAGGCAAGTCCCAAACGGCCACGAGGAGGACGCTTGATATTCACCCTCTTTATAAAGGGACAAGGCTTTTACTTTTTTCCTCCCGTGCTCAATCGAATCCTTCCCCCGCGTCGAGTTCTAACACCCAAAGCCTAGGTCAAGTGCTTCGGACCTTCAATCATGTCCGGATCCAGCCTCCAAGGCCGGTGGATGCCCTCCTCTGTCACAGAAGAGGATATCAAGAAGTTGAGGGAGGCAAGATACCTGACCGCCGAAGTTTCACATTGGCTGCCTGCCCGAGGGTAGGTCATCCCTACTCCTGAACCCAATGAAGACGTCGTGTTCATCTCCCACTTCCTCCGGGGACTAGGCCTCACTCTGGATCCCTTCATAAGGGGTTTGATGTTCTATTACAGGCTTGATTTCCACGATCTAGCCCCGGATTTCTTTCTCCACATCTCGGCATTTATTGTCGTATGTGAGGCCTTCCTCCGCATTACCCCTCACTTCGGCCTGTGGCTCAAGACCTTTGATGTGAAGCCGAAGACGGTCGAGGGGCAGTATGCAGCATGCGGGGGTGCATTAATAAGCAAGATTGCCGGAGCTCCGTGGCCAAAAGGTTCCTTTCCAGAGGTGTCCAGATTACGGCAACGGGAGTGGTTCTACATCACCGCTCCCAGAAGTGCCAAGTGGGTAGCTTCCCCCGCCTTTCGCTCGGGCCCTCCACCACAATTGATGTCATGGATCAACAGGGGGCTGAGCTGGGGTCCAGCCAAGGATGTGCCCATACTGCAGAGCCGCATCCGGGATCTCTTCGGGGGAGATTTTAGTTTGGTTATGGTAGTGCAAGTCATGCTGGTTCGTCAAGTCCAGCCTTGCAAACGCCGACCCCTCCACTTGTGGGAATTCAACCCAGAAGGACCGCATGCTATTTAGAATTTCCTCGGCCTGACGCATGAGGAGATGTACAAGTCGTTCTTCGGACCCCAAATAGAGTGTCCGGACATTTCCGAGGACGTGGGCCTGAGCAACAACCGCACCGCGGCCCAAGTAAGTAATCCTCTAGCCGAACACACTGTCTTTCATTTATCATGATGTCATTATGAAGAATCGCTTTTTGACCAGGACTGGATAACAAAGGCGAAGATGATCCGGTGTTCGGCCCCCCTTCCCGAAGGCTTGGACAATCCGGTGCTGGAAAAGATGCTCAAGCCAGCACCTTGCCTGGTGCCCTCAAAGGAAGATGAAGGGGGGCAATAAAGAGGGCGAAAGCGGGCCCCCACCGCTACCTATTCCAACTGAGGGAACGGGCGCCTCCGTGAGGAAGGATAACCAGGGGAAGGAATCTGACATTCCCTCGCCCTGGGGGAGGAAGAGGACTACCTCTGATGACCCGGAAACCAAGGTTTCCAAATGGGAGAAGAAAACTCCACCAGAGGGTCCTGCCTCAGAGGGTGCTCTTGCCGCACAGAGTCCGTGCGGGGATCAGCCCTCTAACGAGCTGTAAGTAACCACAAAGTACTTAATAGTGAAGATATTCTACCTGACTTCTGAGGAAGATAACCGAAGCATCTATGTTGCAGTTCGGATCTGAGCCCTTCTCAGCAGAGCTCGTCTTCGGGGGATCTTCTTCCGGAGATGATGGAGAGCGAAACTCCTCCCCCGGACTCCCCGACTCAAGAAGTGGGCGACATTGAAGTGTCATCACGGAGAGTTTCTCTAGATCCGGCAAGGCCAGAAGGTAATCCCATGGTCACCCAAAGCCCTCAGTATCCGGATCTTGAAGAGAGCAACCAAAAGAATCTGACTCCATCTGGTATACGGTCGGACGCACTAAGGGATCTGCTAGGGCGAGCCACTATCTCAGAAGAGCACCGTACATTGATGGGTACGGTGATTGAAAGGATTTCGTCCGCCGAAAGCGGGTTGCATGAAGCCTTTATGAGTCTACTTACGGGCTTTGAGGTACGTGAAATGATATGCATCCGCACATTTTTAGGTGTGCCCTGTGTAGATAGTAGCCCCTGAGACTCTGGTTGTCGTCGAAAACGGCAGCGAACAGAGGATCGTAGTCCCTGGTATTAACCAGACCGCTTTTATGTGCAGGTGTCTGGAGCTCCGGTGGCTAGCCGGACTGATGGGGTTGCCGAACTAAAGCGACAAGATGCGGCGGATGCCGACATCGAGCTTGTTAACAAGCGGCTTGATGAGGCCCAAGGTAGGTGATATTTATAGTGGATGTCACATAGTAAGAGCAGCGTGATGCCAATATCTTTAATATGTTGTGACTGCAGATGGAGCTGCCACCATGGAGGCCTTGCGGGCGGAGCTTGCCCGAGCCAAGGAGCAAGCAAGGAGTAGTAATGCGGCCGCTTTGAAGGCGGCCAAAGAGTTGAAAACCGAGAAGGCTGCTCATAGCGGGAGCAAAGAGAAAATGGCCGAAATGGCTGTGAAGTTAAAAGACACTACCGACCACTGCCAGTTTCTTGAGGAAGAAAACCGGGCGAAGGATACGGACCTTGAAAAGGCCACAATGTCGACCAAAGACACCAGCTCTGCAATGAGAGCGAAGAAGGAGGAACTGCATGAAGCCGGGGACATTGTGGCTGGGAAGCCCTTTATGCTGCGGAGGAAGTTCGGCGATCCGCGGTATGCCCCTCTGGATCGACTGTGGAGTTCGGCCAACGCATATCTGGACTTAGCGGCGAGCGCTGTCGATGCGGCCGAATACTTCCGAGATCAGACAGATCGTGAAGTGGACAAGTTGTTCTGGTCGCAATTTAACGTTCCAGAGCATCCGCTTCCATTGATTGATCAGCTTGCCGAATGGGCCGAACTCAATAGATTGTCTGGACTCGCAATGAGCTCTGTCGTAGATCATCTGTGGCCAGAAAGGCCAAAGCCGAACAACTATTTTAGCTTGGTGCAACAGCTGCTTGGTGCAGTGCCGCGCATTAATGCGATGAAGAGGTCGGCGTGCATAGAAGGCTCGCAGATGGCCCTTGCCCGTGTCAAAACATACCGGGCGGAGATGGATGCCACCACTGTCACGGTGCAGGGTTCGGCCATAGGCCGAGTGGCTGTCGAGCACTATTTTGAAGAAGTTCTTGAGGGCGCTCGTACGATAGAGGTCCAGTGCTCGAAGAATGTTATGTTTGAGTGACATGTATTCCCATTGTAAAAACAATGTTTTATTGAATTTATCAAGGCTGTATTTATACTTTTGCCCGAAAGTATTGTGATGCCTCCTGTGCGGCCGTTTATGTATACATGTATATAACCTGAAAGATTGCAGTCGTCAGCTTCAGCTCCCACACATATAATGCGGGGGTGTTCACAGAAGACGTGTATTCACACTTAATCCAACGTCTTGGTCCTAATAAGGAGGTGATAGCGCAGCGAACTAGGCAACCGGACTATAATGCTTTAACACTTTCACTTAGCCATAGGAGTTTGACAGTGGGGCTACTATATAGCCCCTGGTGGCTCCGCACTCGTCCGGATTCGGGGTGCGTACATGCCTGGCCGGGAAACGGCCCTTCGTTAATGCGGAGGAATCCCGAAGATTCCAATAGGTCATCGAGTGGTTGACCAGTCTCACGCTATATCATGACAGTCAGTTTTCGGCTTTCTCTACTGAGGTGCTCGTCCGGATGAACCAGGGCACAATCGCAGTAGTTCTCCTGGTGCCGCCTTAGCCGATAGAGCGGAACGTAAGGCAGCAAAACACAGGAGCCGGGCAAACCCAACATTTGACCAAAGACATGATTCGGAGCTGATGCATATAAGGCCAAACTCGCGACGCCGAACACTCCCTAAGGTATTCGGTCTTTATGGTGTAAACCGGGTCTAAACAGTACCCTTTGTAATAAGCCCCTGGTGTCCAGGTACGTGCATTATTCTGGCGTGGCCACATGCCAAGACGTCAGCATCCTTCTCGGTTGTACTGAGAATCCGAGGGATGTAAATCAACAAGAGACAGTAAAAAAGGTTTACGTAGGGTCTTAATCTACAAAGAATCCTTAGAACGGGTCCCTGCTGCACGTCTGCGCCTATGTCTCCATTGTGACGTATCCTGGACGGGTGTAGCACGATGGTCATCTGAAAAAGAGAGGAACTTAATTGAAAAGTTGCCGTGCAAAAGTTAAGTTATACTAAATAAACAATATATAGTTGAAAATGAGTAAAGGTGAGCCTTATTGCCACTTTTGCGCGCGCATTGAGCCCCTTGTATTGTAATAGGGGTATAGCCATCAAACCTGTATTAATTACATATAGCTGAGCCGGACTCGTCTAGCCGTGTCCGTGGTCTTAATGACCTGTCAAATGCTTGAGTTGGCGAGGCCGTTTAGTGTGCGGCGGCCAAGGCGGCCGCACCGTCTTGGGCGTGCAAGGAGCGCTCAATATTTCCATCTACTGTAATGATGCCGCGTGGACCGGGCATCTTGAGCTTGAGGGAAGCGTAATGCGGTATTGCGTTAAAGCGAGCGAAAGCTTCGCGTCCGAGTAGTGCTTGCTAGCCACTTTGGAACGAAGCGACGTGGAATGTTAAATTTTCATGGCGGAAGTTATCGGGGAAGCCGAATATAACCTATAGTAGCAGGGAGCCCCTGCAGTGTGCCTCCGGGCCTAGTGTTACTCCTTTAAAGGTAGCATTGCTGCATCAAATTTTTGTTGGGTCTATCCCCATTTTGCGGACTGTGTCTTGATATATCAGATTCAAATTGCTGCCGCCGTCCATCAGGACTCGGGTGAAGTGGTATCCATCAATTATTGGATCTAATACCAAGGCAGTCCATCCTGCACGCCGGATACTTGCTGAGTAATCCCGATGGTCGAAGGTGATCGGTTGAGATGACCAGTGGCGGAGCTCTGCGGTGATAGGCCCTGGGGCATGTTCCTCTAAAGGTGCCGCTTTGTCTCTCCCTTTTATCACGTGTAACACGTTGACTGTTTTGACTTCTGGTGGGAATTTCTTCTGCTCCCCTGTGCTTTGCTTGCGAGGTTCGTCCTCGTCTTCACTTGGTGTATCCTGCCCCTTGTGTTCGGCGTTGAGCTTGCCGGACTGTTTGAAGACCCAACATTCTCTGTGGGTATGATTTGCAGGTTTATCAGGGGTGCTATGGATCTGACATATTTGATCCAGAATTTTGTTTAGGCTGGACAGTTCATCTCTGTTGCCTTTGGAGGGCGGCTTCTGCTGTCCTGGCCGAGAGCTTCTAAATCCGGCGTTTACCGCCGTGCTCTTCGGGCTGTCTTCCTTATTCCGGCGCTTATTCTTGCTGCGTCGTGATTTCCCGTTTCCATCCCTGACTTCGGATGTACTTGGGTCGCTGGTGCTGCATCTGGCTAACCAGCTGTCCTCGCCCGCGCAAAAACGGGTCATGAGGCTTGTTAATGCTGCCATTGTTCTCGGCTTTTCTTGACCGAGGTGTCTGGCAAGCCATTCGTCTCGGACGCTATGCTTAAAAGCTGCTAAGGCTTCGGCGTCCGGACAGTCGACTATTTGGTTCTTTTTAGTGAGGAACCTGTTCCAAAGTTTTCGGGCTGACTCACCAGGCTGTTGAGTTATATGACTTAAATCGTCTGCATCTGGTGGTCGGATATATGTCCCTTGAAAATTTTCGAGCTCTTCCCAGCTTCCGATGGAGTTTTCGGGGAGGCTTTTAAGCCAGTGCCGAGCTGGCCCTTTGAGATTGAGGGGTAAGTACTTGATGGCGTGGAGATCATCTCCTCGAGCCATATAGATATGGAGGATGTAGTCCTCAATCCAGACCCCAGGGTCTGTTGTTCCGTCGTACGCCTCTATGTTAACAGGTTTGAATCCCTCTGGAAATTCATGATCTAGCACCTCGTCGGTGAAACATAGAGGGTGTGCGGCACCCCTGTATTTGGGTGTACCGTGGTGTTCGAATGTTTGTTGTGTTGCATTGTATGTTGGAGCGTCGCTGCGTGGTCCATAGATGGATCTGGTTGCGCCATCCTTTTGATGCGAGCCCTTACGCGGATCGCGAACTGGTTTATGTGCGGCATCGATTGCCGCTTTATGTTGGCTACGAGGTCGTCTATCCGACCGGATGGCCGTTTTATTTTTTAATTGTGGAGGATCTAAGGCCTCCTCATCAAATTCAGGTAGCAACTTTCGCTTCGGATAGCTCTTGGTGTGGCGATTACTGCCGTATTTTGCTGCAGTGTTGAGTACTTCACTCCATTTGATTTTGAGTGTGTCTTGTGCAACCTTGAGCCTTTGCTTCTATTTTTTCAGACTCCTCGCCGTGGCAACAAGGATTTGGTGGGCATTATGTTGCTCCTGGCGCCTGTCCGGTGTGATGTCGTCCGGACTGTTATCTTCGACGGGGTTGGGTTGTTCGTCTTGATTTTCCGTGTTGCCGTGGTCGGGCAATTGTTCACCCTGTTCTAACGCTGGGTCTATGTGATCGTTATTTCTGCCGAGGCAGGATTTGGAGCGGCGTTTACGCCACCACTTTGACTGCTGCTCGAGGGAACCACCCTTCGCTGCATCCTTCCATTCCTCGTCGTTATTTTCTTTGGGTGTGTCCACCATGTATATGTCATGTGATGAAGTGGGCATCCAGTGCCCTGTGGACAGTGGTTCCTCTTCGCCTACCGCATCGTCGTCCATACCGTTGATGTCTTCGGAGTCGAAGTCGAGCATGTCGGTTAAGTCATCGACAGTGGCTACTAAGTGGGTGGTGGGTGGGTGGCGAATTTCTTCGTCATCCGCATCCCAATCCTGCCGGACATAGTTCGGTGAGGATCCTCCTGACAAGGAGAGAGACCTTAATGATCGGCGCCGAAGGGCGAGTGCTGAAAAATATCCGCGGAGGTAAACTCCATGATCGGCGCCCAATCGGATTCGATAGGAACGGGCGCAGGCGGTTCGGAGTCCGTGGCCAGAGAAGGATCCGGCAGTTTGGCAACACGGCTCTCGTGAAGGGTAAGGTCGATATTCGGCTCGATCGCCGCAGAGGATATGGCCTTCATGGCGGGGTCTATCCACCCGTCCACGGATGGCGCGACTGGCTTCGAATTGAGGCTCGGAGCGGCTGCTGGTGCGATTTCTCGAACACTGTCCGATGGTAGAGCTAAATCGTACTCATCGTGACCGCGCGGCGCACAAGGCAGGGGCTCGAATCCGTTGAAGATCAAGTCTCTGCGGATATCAGCCGTGTAGTTTAAGCTTCCAAACCTGACATGGTGGCCAGCGGCGTAACTTTCGATCTGCTCCAGACGGCCAAGCGAGTTGGCCCGCAGTGCGAAGCCACCGAACGCAAAGATCTGTCCGAGGAGAAAAGTCTCACCCAGGGCTGCATCGCTATCGATGATCGTAGGAGCCATCAAGCCTAACGGCGATGACATAGAGGAACTCTCAATGAAAGCACCAATGTCGGTGTCAAAACCGGCGGATCTCGGGTAGGGGGTCCCGAACTGTGCGTCTAAGGCGGATGGTAACAGGAGGCAGGGGACATGATGTTTTACCCAGGTTCGGGCCCTCTTGATGGAGGTAAAACCCTACGTCCTGCTTGATTTATTCTTGATGATATGAGTATTACAAGAGTTGGTCTACCACGAGATCGGAGAGGCTAAACCCTAGAAGCTAGCCTATGGTATGATTGTATGTTGTCCTACGGACTAAAACCCTCCAGTTTATATAGACACCGGAGGGGGCTAGGGTTACACAAGGTCAGTTACAAAGGAGGAGATACACATATCCGTATTGCCTAGCTTGCCTTCCACGCTAAGTAGAGTCCCATCCGGACACGAGACGAAGTCTTCAATCTTGTATCTTCATAGTCCAACAGTCCGGTCAAAGGATATAGTCTGGCTGTCCAGAGACCCCCTTATCCAGGACTCCCTCAAGCATCATCAATAACACGCGACATATAAGAACGAATAGCAGAAGCAGTTTTAGGTGTCTCAAGCTTACTCAAAACAGAAGGTGAATCAAGTGCAGAGCTAGATGGCAGTTCCTTACCTCCCCTCGTAGTTGAGGGATAAATCTTGGTTCTTGGATCTTTCAAGTTCTTCATAATGATAAGGAGACATAAATCCCAAGTGACTCAAAGAATAGAGCTATACTCCCCAGCAACGGCGCCAGAAAATAGTCTTGATAACCCACAAGTACAGGGGATCGCAACAGTTTTCGAGGGTAAAGTATTCAACCCAAATTTATTGATTCGACACAAGGGGAGCCAAAGAATACTCTCAAGTATTAGCAACTAAGTTGTCAATTCAACCACACCTAGAAACTTAGTATCTGCAGCAAAGTATTTAGTAGCAAAGTAATATGATAGTAATGGTAATGGTAACAAAAGGTAACAGTAGTAGAAGTAATGTTTTTGGTATTTTGTAGTGATGATAGCAATAGCAACGGGAAACTAAATAAGCGAAGAACAATATATGGAAAGATCGTAGGCAATGGATCGGTGATGGAGAATTATGCCGGATGCGGTTCAACATGTAACAGTCATAACCTAGAGTGACACAGAACTAGCTCCAGTTCATTGATATAATGTAGGCATGTATTCCGAACATAGTCATACGTGCTTATGGATAAGAACTTGCATGACATCTGTTGTCCTACCCCCCCGTGGCAGCGGGGTCCTTACGAAAACTAAGGGATATTAAGGCCTCCTTTTAATAGAGTACCGGAACAAAGCATTAACACATAGTGAATACATGAACTCCTCAAACTACGGTCATCACTGGTAAGTATCCCGATTATTGTCACTTCGGGGTTAACGGATCATAACGGATAATAGGTGACTATATACTTGCAAGATAGGATCAAGGACACTCATATATTGATGAAAACATAATAGGTTCAGATCTGAAATCATGGCACTCGGGCCCTAGTGACAAGCATTAAGCATAGCAAAGTCATAGCAACATCAATCTCAGGACATAGTGGATACTAGGGATCAAACCCTAACAAAACAAACTCGATTACATGATAGATCCCATCCAACCCATCACCGTCCAGCAAGCCTATGATGGAATTACTCACACACGGTGGTGAGCATCATGAAATTGGTGATGGAGGATGGTTGATGATGACGGTGGTGATGGATTCCCCTCTCCGGAGCCACGAACGGACTCCAGATCAGCCCTCCCGAGAGGTTTTAGGGCTTGGCGGTGGCTCCGTATCGTAAAACACGATGAATTCTTCTCCCTGATTTTTTCACCCCGAAACACAATATATAGAGTTGGAGTTGGAGTCGAAGAGGCACCAGGGGGCCCACGAGGTAGGGGGCGCTCCCTAGGGGGGCAGGCGCGCCCCCCACCCTCGTGGACAGGTGGTGGCCCCCCTGGCCTTCATATTTTGCAGGTATTTTTTATATTTTCCAAAAAGTTGCTCCGTGAAGTTTCAGGTCATTCCGAGAACGTTTGTTTCTGCACATAAATAACACCATGGTAATTCTGCTGAAAATGGCGTCAGTCCGGGTTAGTTCCATTCAAATCATGCAAGTTAGAGTCCAAAACAAGGGCAAAAGTGTTTGGAAAAGTATATACGATGGAGACATATCAGGCATCCTGCTTCATCTTTTCGTAGTAGGGGTCGATGATGGCCGAGGCGAGTTCGACAAGGGAGTCCTTCTTCGTGCTGCCCCAGACCCTATAGTGGTCACGGATTTCGACAAGGTTCTTGCAGGCCAAGCCCGTAACTCTGAGCACTTTTACATCGTTGGTGGTTTCCATCATGGCGAACTTGTAGTCAGTGCTGTTGACAAACCTGTTGAAACGGTCGCAAGGCTTTGTGGCCATGCAGTACTGGTAGATGAGGACATGATGGTGCACGCACAACTGGGTGATGACAACCTTCTGATCTATGCCGGGACGACCGGCGGTGTACTGGAAGTTGATGCTGACCACCTTGTACTTGTCTCCAGCAAGCAACTGCTCAACGTTATTGATGTAGTCGTCCACCATGGCTGGGTCGATGGTGTACACCACCGAGAGAACCGTCTCCCTCGCGTGGGTCTCCACTCTATGCTCGCCGAACTCCATTGGAGCGCCGCTGGACATCCCCTCTCTATGTGTCGTCGTGGGTATGCTTGTTGTGTTGTGGGGCACAATCGAAAGGTTGAAAAGACTAAGGTTATAATGGCTGTAGGAATTAAAGGGGAAGCCGGACGGCCAGGAATATCCGTAGGCCCCGATGGTAGTTCTAATTTGCAGCATGTAACTCCATTGTGCCGCACGTAACTGCATCGCGTGGCAACGCGTGTGGCACAACCGCATGCATATGGGGCCTCTGACGTGATCGTGTGCACGCCCAACTGCTGGCAGAGTGCGCGCGGAGGGACGCGAGCAGAGCGCTCTACGGCCGCCTCAATGGGGAGCAACCATATATATATATATATATATATATATATATATATATATATATGCATATAGCAGTTGAACACGCAAGGAAAAGCTGTCCACAAGCCGAGCGCGCTGACGGACACGAGCAGAGTGCGCCGCGGCGCCTAACGACAAGCACAGTTAACTGTTTGGTACAATTGGCTATAGTTAACTGTTTGGTTAACTGTCTTATCTTCTATTAGGAGTATGTTATATTGTGCAATGTGGTGCTCAGTTAATGTTGGTTCATTTGTTGTAGTGTTTAGTTAATTGCTTGGTTCAATTCTGCAATGTGATGTCCAATTGTCATGGGTAGAATTTTGTATTGTTGTGCATGTGAGGAATAAATCGAATTTGGCTGCACTTAATACATGAGAAACATATACAAGTGCTATATTTCCTAGTTCTTAATCATGCTTGGTTTGGATAAATGGGTTTTCCGTGTGGCTTGAATTAATCTAATGAATCTACAATGTGCTTATTTTTCATCAACATATTTTACTGATAGCATGCGAACCCTTACTTAACCTGATGAATAACTACCTTATATATGTTGCAGGGAAACAATGGGAAGCACTGAGGTTTACAATCGAGGTTAGCACATGCATGGTCCGTTGTCTAATAGCACATTTATTGTGCAATTGCAGGAACCATTCTACTATTTAGGTTTTTAACAATTTGGTCTTGCACATGTAGGTCCTGCTGTCAGAGGTTTTGACCCAATGTTCGACTCTTTTTGCATATGGGGAAATGAGTTGTCCATGAATATCAGTCATGTCAAGAAACTCATAAAGATTGTTAGGATAAAGAAATTAGCGACAAACAACAACAAGATCTTTGTCTGCACAATGAAGAAGACATCTGTTCACTACAGGATGGTACTAACTATTATACCTTGCCTTTTTTATTCCTTTGCCCCATTTCCAATATAGAGAAGATATTTATGCACATCCTTGTTTTCAGGCCTTTCCAAAGTAGTTCACTGATGATTACCTCTCAAACCACCTATATGGTCAGGAGGCGAGGAAGATATTCATACAACACCCATGGTTCAATATTGAAGTGTTCCTGAAGAGGATGAAGGATGGACGGTCAATCATCCACAGGCACTGGCCTAAAGTTACAAAGACCTTCAACATCAACGAAGGCTCAATATTCGCCTTCTGCTTCAGCAGTTTTCCAGATGAGATACATCTGCCTATGTACCGTCTATGATGCTAATTTCGAAAGGTTATAGATGTTGCATGTGAAACTTGGTCGTGGTGTAGTTGTGTAATGGGGTAGCTGAGTGCTGAAGCTATATGATGTTGTACTCTGATGTATTTCAATTATGAAAATGAAATATATTGTGTGCTTAATATGAAATGTCAATTAGATTAATAAATGGGTTATGAATAATCGGATAATTAGCCTGCTAATGGCGAATTAGCCTGCTAATTGGGTGTTGCTATTGCAAACGGTTGTTCAAAAAATACCGTGGGCGATGACCTCAGGTAACGCACACAGTTTCTAGGAATAAACCATGTTGGATCAATGAACAATCACACACGACTTTCTCTTGAAAACTGTTTGCGTTAGACCACCTTGCGCAAACGTTTACCACAAAAAAATTGTGTGTGATGGAGAGCCTTTGCCACACAGTTTCTTCTATGGACCGTGTGTGCTACGTTCAATAACGCAAGCGATTTAACGGGAAAAATTGTGTGTGATGTACGTGTGAACGGAAACGTTTTCCTTGGAGCGACCATGTGGGATGTACATACGAACGAAAACGTTTAGCGGGGACTGACTGTGTGGGATGTACTTGCGACCTGAAACAATTTCACCGTATAATTGTATTTTTTAGCTCTACTATACGTATTTCCATATTTGAGCGCTCGCTAGTCGCACACGACCTCATTTTGCCAAACGTGTGTGCCAGGAGGGCATATCCCTGACAGTTTCTAGGTCGTGTGGGAAGGACCCCCCTATCACCCACACTCACTTGGCGACGGTTCCAAATGTCGTCGCTGAAAGGGGTTAAAATCCGTTTGTTTAGCAGCTCACTGTACTAGTGTTAGGTATGTTTCCATGGGGTTGCATCAAAAGCAAGATCTCATATAACCCATGGAGGAGGACATCAAGTGGTGATCATCATCAAGGTTGTGTTGTGCAAGTTCAAGTGGAGCATCACGAAGAGATCACATGATTGAATCTTGTCATCCATTCTAGTGATAATGAGCATGTGAAGATGTGCCTAAGAGAAGCTCACCCATAGTGGAGTATGGGGGAGCAATTTACTAGTCTTCATCAAGCCAGTGCAATCAAGAAAGGTGGTCCAACATGAAAAGGTCAAGATCGTCATCATCTAGCTCAAGTGGACTATTGTACGATCGAACGTATGTCTAGAGGGGGGGGGGGTGATTAGACTACTTGACCAAATAAAAATCTAGCCTTTTCCCAATTTTATTTCTAGGAAGATTTTAGCAACTTAGCACAGGTCAAGCAATCAACCTACACATGCAATTCTAAGAGTATAGCAGTAGAAAGTAAAAAAATTGCATATGAAGGTAAAGGGAAGAGTTTGGAGTGTGCAAACACAATTGGAGACATGGAGATTTTTGGCGTGGTTCCAATAGGTGGTGCTATCGTACATCCACGTTGATGGAGACTTCAACCCACGAAGGGTAACGGTTGCGCGAGTCCACGGAGGGCTCCACCCACGAAGGGTCCACGAAAAAGCAACCTTGTCCATCCCACCATGGCCATTGCCCACGAAGGACTTGCCTCACTCGGGTAGATCTTCATGAAGTAGGCGATCTCCTTGCCCTTACAAACTCCTTGGTTCAACTCCACAATCTTGACGGAGGCTCCCAAGTGACACCTAACTAATCTAGGAGACACCACTCTCCAAGAGGTAATAGATGGTGTGTTGATGATGAACTCCTTGCTCTTGTGCTTCAGACGATAGTCTCCCCAACACTCAACTCTCTCTCACAGGATTTGGATTTGGTGGAAAGATGATTTGAGTGGAAAGCAACTTGGGGAAGGGTAGAGACCAAGATTTATGTGGTTGGAGTGGAATATCTTGACCTCAACACAAGTGTAGGTGGTTCTCTCTCAGAAAATGTATGTTGGAAGTGTAGGCATGTTCTGATGGCTCTCTCCACGAATGAAGAGTGGGTGGAGGGGTATAAATAGACTCCACACAAAATCTAACCGTTACACACAATTCACCAAACTTGGTGGGACCGAATCATGAAACTCGGTCACACCGATTTAGTTCAAAATGTGAACGTTAGGATTTTCGGTGGGACCGACATGTGAACTCGGTGGGACCGATTTTGTTAGGGTTAGGGAGGTAACCTCGATGAGACCGATTACACAAACTCGGTGAGACCGATTTTGGTAATGGACTAACAGAGAGTTGGCCAGGTAAACTCGGTGGGACCGATTCACTCATCTCGGCTGGACCGAAACGCTATGAAAGGGAAATAGAGTTTTTGCATTGCAATCTCGGTGGGACCGATCGCTCATCTCGGTTTGATCGAAACATTACAAAGGGAAATAGAGATATTACAATCCCAACTCGGTGAGACCGAGATCTCTATCGGTGAGACCGAAAAGACTAGGGTTTCTGGCAGTGGCTATGTCAACTGAACTCGATGGCGTCGGATAGAAAGTTTCGGTAGGGCCGAGTTTGACTTTTGGTTTGGGACATATGTGGATGTGAGAAAGTAGTTGAGGGCTTTTGGAGCATATCACTAAGCACTCTGAGCAAGAAAGCCATTAGGCAACACCTCATCCCCTCTTAATAGTATTAGCTTTTCCTATGGACTCAATGTGATCTTGGATCACTTAAAATGAAAAGATGTAGAGTCCTGAGCTTTGATCTTGATCCAATTCTTTGTCCTTAGAATTCTTTGTCCTAAATTTTGAGGGATCCAGTTTTCTCATCCATGCCATGCCAATCATTGAGCTTTCCTGAAATGTTTATCTTTAAGTAGCATTAGCTCAATGAGTTATATGTTGTTAGGAATTACCAAAACCACCCAGGGATAGTTGCACTTTCAATCTCCCCCTTTTTGGTAATTGATGACAACATATAGATCAAAGCTTTGACAAATGATAAATAAGATCAAAAAAGAAACATCGTCGCTTTGAGAAGTATGTGATAAGCAAGAGCTCCCCCTAAATTTGTGCATTATTTAAAATTTTCTTTTGAATGCAAATGCACAATCGATTAGGATCATGGGTTACTCTTCCATGTCACATACATCTTGGTGGAGTGCTCAAAATGATAAAGATTAAAAGCATGCACTCATCACCAAGCAAGTGAATGAACATATAAGGATATAAGAGATGATATCATTCAACAAGCATTAAGGTAGCATATGATCAAACACATGATCAAACAAGTATCTCACAAGGACATAATGAAGTATCTCACACAAGCACACAATAAAGAAGTTCAACCAAAATAGCAAGAGAGATAAAAAGAACAACACTCTCTCTCGAAGTCTATGATCTATACATTTTTCTCCCCCTTTGGAAACAAGTTACCAATAAGTTCAAAAATGCATAGTGCTAAACGACTCTCAAGCTTGATCTTCGGGAGGTGGTGTAGAGAGAACTCCAAGGATGAAGGCTTCCGATGAAGTAGTTGGAGCTGATGGAGTGGGTGCTGGAGGTGGCACTGGAGCTGTGGCTGCTGGTGCTGACACTGAAGCTCGAGCATCTGAGTCTGGCACTGCAGTAGACCATGGACCACGTGGCACACGCTTGAAAGCATTAGTAGTGGACTTGCCCTTCTTCTCCTCTTCTTCCTCCTGAAGCTGCTCAACTGCAGTCTGAATCTCAGTCACCTTCAGATCAAGATCATAGAATTTTGTTTCCATAATCCTTTCCAGGCTCTCCTGATTCTGAGTCAGGGTGGCCAAGCCCTTATCAATCCTTAGTGTAGCTTGAATCAGATATCCAAGTTGATCTTGCTTGCTCTTCAGGAAAACCTGAGATGTCTCTTCAACAATTGGCATCCTTGCAACTTTCTCTGCCCTTGCCTTCTCTCTCTTCTCATGTGCTTGCACAGATGATGGATCTTCCTCAGTCATTACAACAATATTGTCTTCAAAATCAGGGTAGATGGGCAGGTGCTCCTTATCCAAAAGATACTTGTCTGTGCCCATCTTTGAGTTGATGAGCTCCTGAATTTGTGGGGCATACCCACAACTCCTCTTCCGATCAGCTGCTGTCCTTTTGATTGTCTCCACAATCAGACTCATGACTTTGAATTTTTGAGGCACATCAAACACATGTAGCAAGTTGATGGCATGTCCTCTGATCATCTTGTGATCACCTGACTTGGGTAGCAATGTGTGTCTAAGGATCCAATTTATAGTAGGCAGACCAGACAACAAGAAGTGGACATATCCAAATTTGTGAGTATCCAAAGCAGCATCTGGGATCTCTTTGTACATGTTGGCCATTGTGTTGTGGTCTTTCTTCTTCTCAGCATAAATATCCAAGTCATCTTCATGCTCTGCAGGGGCATTGATCAACTTAGTCCATTCATCAACTGTGGACTGGTACCTGGTACCCTCAGACATCCAAACTATCCTCCCATCTGGATAGAAGTGGGCAGTGGAGTAGAACTGCATGATCAACTCATCATTCCACTTGGTGAGCTTATGGGCCATAAAGGTATCAACTCCACATGCCTTGAAGCTGTCATACACTCTAGGATAGTGATCTTCATTCTTCTGGATGCACTCCCAGTCCACCCATTTCATGTCACACACTATGGGCTTCTTGTAAAGCAAGATTGTCTCATAAAAGTCTTGTTGTTCCTTGGTGTGAAACCTGTAGTCCACAACAGTCCTCCTCCTGATAGCATATGGATCAGACTGTCTCCATAACCTCAGTCCTGCATCCTTCCTGATTTTCATGTTTTCTGCCACATGGTGTGTATCATTGTGGTCAGGGATCTTGGGCTTCAACTTCCTCAACATAACTGAGTCATCATCTTCTTCTTCAGCAGCTTCAGGCACTGGGGCCTTATTTTTCTCCTCAGCAAGAATGTTTCTAGTGCTTCTCTTGGGTTTAGGCTTCTGAGCTGGAGCAGTAGCCTTGGGAGCAGCTTTGGGCTTAGATGGAGTAGCCCCTGATCTGATTGCATCTCCCATGAGTTTTTGTGCTTTGGGTGTTGGTGCAGCATCCTCTTCATCTTCATATGAGCCTCTCATTATTGATGATCTGCCAAGCACCCTGGCAGTGGTCTTCTTGACCCTTTCCTTCCTTTTCCTCCCTTCTCCAACTGCCTCTTCAGTTGGCTTGGAGGTTTCAGCAGTGGATGCTCTAGCCTTAGACATAGGAACTCTCTTTGCTGGTGCCTTCTTATGCATCCCTGGCTTAACTATGGCAAATGAGCCATACTCCTTTTTCAGCACCTTTTTTTTGAAGTGGCCTCATCCTCAACAGCCACATAATCTTCATCCTCTGAATTAGAAGTTTTCTTCTTCCTTGTCCTGGTAGATGCCTTTGGCAAGTTACTTGGTGTGCTCCCGCTGCCCTCATCATAGCTGCTAGGGGGATCAGAACCCTCACTCATCTACACCTGCTGTTCAGACTTGTTCTGGCTGTCACTTTGGTCAGACATCATGCAGTCAAACTGTCAGCAGACCCTGTGAATAGATTATAGATGAGGTAGAGAAGATGAGCATCACAAAGTATAAGAGTTTTGCAAAACAATTGAGTCAAAAAGTTTAGTTTTAGTTCTCTGCAGAAGTGATCTCAGAGCTACTGAATTGACAAACACGGTGATACAGAAGCAACACTTGGAACCTAAACTAGTGAACTCGGTAGGGCCGAGTCACAGTTTGATGGCACCGAGATTGCTAGGGTTTCATAGAGTCCTGAACTAGGTCACACCGATTTGCGTGTTTCGGTCAAACCGAAGAGCACATGTGCAATGGCCAAGGCTGAATCGGTGAGACCGATTTCAACAGTTCGGTCGGTCCGAGATGAGTTCTGCGGAGAGCTAACCCTAAAATTTTCGAATCAATCTAGACCTAAGGAAGTTTTAGCTGGATGGATGAATCTCAATCATGGAAAGAAACATGGCATTATCCTTGTGCTAGGAATCAGAGTGAAAAATACAGCACAAGGGATCGAACACTTACCCTAATACGGCGAGTGTTTGCTACGGCGGCAACGGCGGAGCAGATTGCCGTTTACGGCGGTGGAGACCAGCGGCGGGAGGTCACTGGCAGCGAGAAGACGATCCGGAGATCGGAAGAGGCAGAGTAGGTTATGCGCAGGCGAAGGGTTTTGGAAAAAATTCCAAAATTTGGCCCGTCAGTATATATAACCTGACCTTGTCGGTGTGACCGAGTGGAACAACTCGGTGGCACCGAGATGCAAAACTACAGGCAGTTACTGCAACTCGGTGTGACCGAAAGGTTCTAATTGGTTGCACCGAGATTGAAAACCTAGATCCACTAAGTGATCTCGGTAGGACCGAAAAGGATGAATTAGTCAGACCGAAATGCACGAAGAGGTTTTGGAAGTTTAAGTCTATGACGAATCAGGAACTTCGAGTGATCCTCACACAGAGTGGTTCGAATCTGACTTGATCAAACTTTGTGATGTATCATGAATAGAGTTTGAGACGAGAAAAGCATAGATAGCTAGAGGGAGTTCTTAGGCATTCTTGTCCATCCATTTGGCAAAAGAGAAAAAGCCAAACAATCAAAGCAACAAATGGATGTCCTGGAATGAGTAAAATATGCAACCAACATGCTCACACAATAAGATGGAAAAAGAAATATGTGACAAAGCATGCACAAACACTCTAACATCTATCAAGCAATTTGGCGATGACTAGGTCATCTATATATGAGTATATTGACTTAGGAGTCAAATGAGAACATTTGATCGTAGGTCATACTTATCGTTTAAGCACAAGTGGGGGTGCCATGTTTACATAAAGCATTGTTGTGTTCACACCATTAGAGTTGCTTTAGCTCAATTTATTAGAGTAAAGCTCCCCTAGATGTGATATCCCCCCTAAGAGGGATCAACTAACCTTGGGTTTTGTCGATGATGACCTCATGTAGGTGTTGAAGATGTGGATGCTCAATGTTGATGTAGATCATTCAGAGCAATCCTTTGGAGTGAGTGGCACTTTCAATACCCACATGGGTTAGTCCCAGAAGGAACAAACAAGGATATCCATAGACATAGAGTGATGTGTACACAATATGATGTCCATGGAAGCATTTGGTTACCTTGTCCCTTGTCTTACCAACAAGAGGGTTTGTGACTCCTTGAACTAGTGCAAGATATGAAAGTTGTTTGCACTTGTCCTTGCCAAAATGATAAGAGTGAAGTAGATTGGCGGAGTCACCCTCAAGAACTCTCTAGTTCTTGTTCTTCGGGATCCACACCATCTTGATGGGAATCCTTGGGGTTGTAGTCGTACTTGAAGTAGAACTTGATGTAGTCTTGGGAATCCATTTGACCAAGGCCTTGGGTGCTTCCTCGAATGCATCAATCTCCTCTTGAAGCTTGTCCTTGCCTTTTTGCTTGTGGTCTTGTGGTGGAAGATCATCTTGAGATTGTGTTCCTTTGAAAGAAGTAGGATCATACTTCTCTTGTTGAGGAACAAACTTCGTCTTGGGGTATTGATCTTCTTCCCACTCAACTCCATTGGCATTGAACTTTCGTTCAAAACCAACACCTTGATTCTTCCGGTGTCTTCCTTGCTTGCGTACAATTTCCTCAAATTGCTTACTTCCGGCAAGGCTCTTGTAAACACCTTTCTCTATAATTCCCTTCAATAAGCTATTTTCTTGCTCAAGTGTAACTTGGCTAAGAGAATCATTAGTGGAATCAAGAGAGCTACTAGAAGCAACAACATTGGATTTAGCATGATTGTTGTTACTACTAGATGAAGAATCTTTCTTGTTCTTGTTACTAGATTTAACTTGTGGCATGTAAGTAGACAAGAGTAAACGCTTGCAATGTAAGAAGAACTTTTCTTGCGAAGATCATCATTGATTGCCTTTAAAAACTCATGTTCTTGCTCAAGGTTGAGCTTTTCTAGGCGTAGCTTATCATGAGTCTTTAAAAGTTCTCGATGATCTTCCAAGGTAGTTTCATGAGCTAACTTAAGAGTGTTTAGTTCTTTAGTTAGACGCTCAATCTCCTTCTTATCATCGTCATTCATTTTATCTTGATTATCATGATTAATAGCAAGCTCATCATAGTTTTCATAACTAGAGTTGTCAACAAGTAAATCATCATCTCCTAGCAAGTCATCTTCATCACTATTGAAATCAACATACTCGGGGTGTGTTACCTTTGGACCTTTAGCCATGAAGCATCTCCCAATTCCTTCATTTGGTGAGTCAAATATGTCGTAGGAGTTGGTTGTCACAAGTGCTAGTCCGGCAACACCTTCATCTTGAGTATATTCGGAGTCGGAGTGATAACTTCTTTCGGAGTGATTGTCGGAGTCGGAACCGGATACCCATTCACCAACATGAGCTTGATGTCTTATTTTTGTGTAGCTCCTTGATGACTTGTCCTTCCTTTCCGAGTCCTTGCTTCTCTGAGAGGGTCTTTGTTCATAATGATCATCTCTACTCCTTCTCTCTCTTGATGGTGATTCTTCTCTTCTACTCCTTTTGGGAGAATCTTCTCTTCTTTTGTAGGGGGTCGTACATTCATTGGAGTAGTGTCCGGGTCTTCCACAATTGTAGCAATTACGCTCACGACTAGAAGATCTTTTGTCATTGTAGGACCTTGACTTGGAACTTCTCTCCTTGCTTCTACTCTTGTAGAACTTGTTGAAGTTCTTCACCATTAGACTCAATTCTTCATTGAAGGTTTGCTTCTCACTTGATGATGTGGGAGCATCACACGAGGCTTTGTAATCACCACTTGACTTGTTGTGAAGCTCTTCCTTATCCTTGAGTGACATCTCATGAGCAACAATTCTTCAAATAACTTCTGTTGGCTTGAGATCTTTGTAATTGGGCATCATTTGGATCAATGTGCACATGGTATCATATTTTCCATCCAAGGCTCTTAGGATCTTCTTGATGATGAATCTATCGGTCATCTCTTCACTTCCTAAGCCGGCAATCTCATTTGTGATGAGAGCAAGCCTAGAGTACATTTCAGCGACGCCTTCACCATCCTTCATTTTGAACTTGTCAAGCTGACTTTGAAGCACATCCAATTTGGATTCCTTGACAGATTCGGTACCTTCGTGCATATCAATCAAAGTATCCCAAATTTCCTTTGCATTCTCAAGACGGCTGATTTTGTTGAATTCTTCGGGGCATAATCCGTTGAAGAGAATATCACAAGCTTGAGCATTGTATTGTAGCATCTTCAACTCTTCTGCGGTAGCTTCACGGTTTGGTTCTCTCCCATCGAATAATTCACCTTGCAAGCCAATACACACAATAGCCCAAACGGCGGGGTTATGTCCAAGAATATGCATTTTCATCTTATGCTTCCAACTAGCAAAATTTGTACCATCAAAGTAAGGACCTCTACGGTGGTAATTTCCCTCGCTAGACGCCATACTCTCCTAGGTTGTGAAACCAAGGCTATGACCACCAAAAGCTATGGAAATCAAAGCAAATGGAGACCAAAGCTCTGATACCACTTGTAGGATCGAAAGTATGTCTAGAGGGGGGTGATTAGACTACTTGACCAAATAAAAATCTAGCCTTTTCCCAATTTTATTTCTAGGAAGATTTTAGCAACTTAGCACAAGTCAAGGAATCAACCTACACATGCAACTCTAAGAGTATAGCAGCGGAAAGTAAAAAATTGCATATGAAGGTAAAGGGAGGAGTTTGGAGTGTGCAAACGCAATTGGAGAAACGAAGATTTTTGGCGTGGTTCCGATAGGTGGTGCTATCGTACATCCACGTTGATGGAGACTTCAACCCATGAAGGGTAACGGTTGCGCGAGTCCACGGAGGGCTCCACCCACGAAGGGTCCACGAAGAAGCAACCTTGTCTATCCCACCATGGTCGTCGCCCACGAAGGACTTGCCTCACTCGGGTAGATCTTCACGAAGTAGGCGATCTCCTTGCCCTTACAAACTCCTTGGTTCAACTCCACAATCTTGACGGAGGCTCCCAAGTGACACCTAACCAATCTAGGAGACACCACTCTCCAAGAGGTAACAAATGGTGTGTTGATGATGAACTCCTTGCTCTTGTGCTTCAAATGATAGTCTCCCCAACACTCAACTCTCTCTCACAGGATTTGGATTTGGTGGAAAGATGATTTGAGTGGAAAGCAACTTGGGGAAGGCTAGAGATCAAGATTTATGTGGTTGGAGTGGAATATCTTGACCTCAACACAAGTGTAGGTGGTTCTCTCTCAGAAAATGTATGTTGGAAGTGTAGGCATGTTCTGATGGCTCTCTCCACAAATGAAGAGTGGGTGGAGGGGTATAAATAGCCTCCACACAAAATCTAACCGTTACACACAAATCACCAAACTCGGTGGGACCGAATCATGAAACTCGGTCAGACCGATTTAGTTCAAAATGTGAACGTTAGGATTTTCGGTGGGACCGACATGTCAACTCGGTGGGACCGATTTGTTAGGGTTAGGGCATAACGTAATCTCGGTGAGACCGATTACACAAACTCGGTGAGACCGATTTTGGTAATGGACTAACAGAGAGTTGGTCAAGCAAACTCGGTGGGACCGATTCGCTCATCTCGGTTGGACCGAAACGTTACGAAAGGGAAACAGAGAGTTTGCATTGCAATCTCGGTGGGACCGATCGCTCATCTCGGTTTGACCGAAACGTTACGAAGGGAAACAGAGAGGTTACAATCCCATCTCGGTGAGACCGAGTCCCCTATCGGTGAGACCAAAAATACTAGGGTTTCTGGAAGTGGCTATGTTAACTGAACTCAGTGGCGCCGGATAGAAAGTTTCGGTGGGGCCGAGTTTGACTTTTGGTTTGGGACATATGTGGATGTGAGAAAGTAGTTGAGGACTTTGGAGCATATCACTAAGCACTTTGAGCAAGAAAGCCATTAGGCAACACCTCATCCCCTCTTAATAGTATTGGATTTTCCTATGGACTCAATGTGATCTTGGATCACCTAAAATGAAAAGATGTAGAGTCCCGAGCTTTGAGCTTGAGCCAATTCTTTTTTCCTTAGAACTCTTTGTCCGGAATTTTGAGGGATCCACTTTTCTCATCCATGCCATGCCAATCATTGAGCTTCCCTGAAATGTTTATCTTTAAGTAGCATTAGCTCAATGAGTTATATGTTGTTAGTAATTACCAAAACCACCCAGGGATAGTTGCACATTCAACTATGTGCAAGGCAAAGATATAAACTTTATAGGTTTTCTATCTCACTGGTCTCATGGTGTTAGCTGGGAGACCGGGTTATAGGATCGATAACTGTACTATCAAGGGGGCTCTCGAGTGAGTAGGTTGATTGTATCGTTGATAGGGAGCTCAAACCTTTGCATACTTGGGATAATCTTTCTTGGTTCTTGTTTGGGTTTTCTCTATGAGAAGTTTTCGATCTTGTGGTTATCCTCATGACAATCTCAAGTTCATAGAAAACGGATTTCCTATGCATCTACTATTATGTTTTTATGCTGGAGTTTTTGTCGGGTCTTCACTTATGTAAGTTTCACACTTATATTTTATTAGCATATTACTCTTGCTTGTTGTGAAGATTTCCATTCATGATTTGATGGCTCTTGTCATTAGCTGTCGATGAAGCTTGAGTCCATCAAAATCAGAGTTCACTTGTAGAATTTCTGGCAGTTTTGCTCTTACTTATTTCTATAGTTTTAACCGGTCCGGTTGTACCCCACATGCTAGTAGTTGTACTGCTCCTTGTGGAGGTGACAAACCTATGCATGGCTAGGCAGTTGTACCGCTCCCTCAATGAGTAGTTCTACCAGACCAAGTACCGGTCCAACTACCACCTGAGGGGTGATTCCAACGGGTTCGGCTGCGGTGCTTGGGCGGTGGCCGAGCGGTTTTTCCGGTTAATTTCTTAATAACTGGTACAACCGGGAACCCGAGTGGTTCTACCCCTTTGATTCTCCATGGCCATGCATGTAGCTAGTCCACACCAGCCAGTTTACTGCCTAGAGTGGTTATACTACTTATCCAGGCAATTGTACCGCTCCACTGTTTTTTGCAGCATAACAGTTAGATTCGTGGGGGCCTATTTAAGGGGGTCTTCTTCCCCAATTGCCCCAAAGGATCTGAGCAAGCTCCCCCCCACTATTGACCTCTTGAAACTTGCTTTCTCTCTATTCCTCCATGATTCTTGAATCCATTTGATGGAAAAGGGAGAGGAGATCTAGATCTACATTTCCACCAATCCATCTCTCCTCTACGTGAGGGGAACCCTTTGGATCTAGGTCTTGGAGTTCTTCTATGATCTCCTCCTTTGTTCTTCCTCTCATATCCCTCCATATCATTAGTTGTTGTGGTGAGATTTGGGAGAGAAGGACTTGAGCACTCCTGTGTTATTGCCATTGCATTTGATGCATCCATTTGAGTTATCTATGATGATTCATGGAAGTGAATGTTTAGTAGCTTATTAATCTTGGGTGCATGGTGCCATAGAGCTTGTTCCTCTTTGGTGCTTGGGTGCCCTAGACGGTTGGTGGTGTTGTGGATCTCAATTATTGTGGTGTAAAGCTTCGGGACGCTTCGGGAGCCTCCAATTAAGTTGCAGAGATTGTCCCGGGAAATTTGTACGGGTCCAATGAGCACCCTCAAGGGTATCCATTTATGCGAGTTCGGTGACCACCCTCAAGGGTACCTTAGTGGAGTCACGCCAGCTTGCATTGTGCGAGGGTGTGAGGAGAATACGGTGATCCATTGTGGTGTTTGGGGAGCATTGTGCCTCCACACCGCTCTTTCTTCCGTGCCTCGAACTACCAGGGGGTAAGAAGGCACTTCCTTCCGTGCGAAGATGTAGCTAGTGGGTCCTAGCTGTCGGGGGAAACATTTTTTTTGCGAAATACAGAGGCCCTTCCGATGGGTCCCCGCTGTCAGCTGGAGGAATCATTATTTTGCACGTAATAAGGAGGCATTTCCTTGCGTGCGACCGTGGACCCAATGGTCAGCCTCTCCACGTACAATCCTCTTCTGATGGATGTCGTTCGTTGACCATGTTGACCACGCCGCGCCGAGAGCACCTGGACGGTGGACGATGGCGAGGCCCAGGAAGGGAAAGACCCTTGGTCGGAGAGGACTCGACACTTGTTTCCCGCATGGAGGGGAGTACGAGGGTTCACTGGTTCATCTGTCGTTGTCAGAGAATAACAGGAAATGTGGGTGAGTAGAGGGATGGCTAGGCTGGCGATGGGAGTAGGGTGGGGCGGTTAGGCCTGTGCGGCAGCGCAGCCGGCCACGGGAGGCATGAGCTGGCGGTATGTCCGGCACTGGTTTGGGTGGCTGGAGCAAGAAGACCAGAGGTTGAAGAAGCACAACTTCTGTTGGATTTACATCTGTCGGCGTCCTGGGAACGGGGGTCCCCAGACTTGCCTGCCTGCGACCCACGGTGTGGCTCCACCAGCGGCCCTGTACGGCCCATCTTCACCAGCAAACACTCAAGACCCTCGCGAGGAGGATGACGCAAGACCTCCTCGGGGGCGGCCTCACCAGACTGGCTCGCGAGGGGCGGAGAGATCAAGGCAAGGGGTACCTCATGAGGTTCCTATGACGCAAGCCATGACGACCAAGGCCAGGCGGGCACCAAGCGGGTGCAAGCGTGCGCAGTGTCCTCATTTCCTCTTTGGTTCTAAGGAGGCAAGCACATGCGAGGAGTCCTGAGGCAGCAGGCAAAGGTTTGCATATCGGTTCAACAAGGCCAAGACCAGCAGGACGACAGGACGGAGGTCACCGTGGAGCCCAGGACGACGTCATCACCAGAGCCTTTGGCAAGCGAAGACCATCTTTTGGCAGGATAGCTTGTACTAGCTGCCCCCTTCAAATTGGCCATTGTGGGATCCCTTCCCGCCTAATATTTGGCAAGAGGACCCGAGCGTATGTATATATGACTAACCACCACCATAGGGAGAGAACACATTTTGGACTGGATCCACTCCACCAAGCCAACCACACAAGCTCGCCAAGCACAAGAACACCTCTCCTCAGGAGGCTATTCTTCCCTTGTAACTGTTCATCCTCAGTCCAAGAGGCAATCCACCACACCACACTGGAGTAGGGTATTACACCACATCGGTAGCCCGAACCAGTATAAATCTTGTATCCCTTTGTTCTGCGAGTTCGACGCGCTAAGAATTGCGATTGTGGTGAGGATGAGAGCATGGGGGAGGAGAGATCTTCGTGCACACCCCAGTGTTCGAACCTCAAGGGTTTTGCCGGAACCCGAAATTTTCCATTTCGCGCCAGGTAGGGGTGCGCTGAAGCTTTCCTTCTGTTGATCCACGTTCCGCCGCTCCACCGCATCCATGTCGGACGCGCGCCGAGCGTCGGGCCGCCCTTGCCGCCCATGTCGCTCAGACAGCCCCTGTCGGCGGGCCTCCCCGTCGTTCTCCATCTCCTGTTGCCAATGCCGCTACCGGCCCGGCGGCAAACGAGCAGCAAGCATCCTCACTGCACCCCTTTGTGCGTCGGGGTGGCCTCACCGCCACCCCATCGCTGACTCTGGCCGTCTCATCGTCTCACGCTCGCCGCGCACCCACGGACGCGCAGGCGGCGCTGCTCATGGCACGCGTGCTCCTGCGTTACCGCCCGGTCGACGACCTTTACGAGGACTGGTTGGACCACATCGTCGAGCTTGTTAGCGCCGCTGGGGGCTCTCCTGCACCATCCCTCTCACTGCCTCGCCCACCTCCAGCCGCGGGTGATGTAGCTCATGGAGCGCCACCGCCGGCTCCGCATCAAGACGCCGCCCTTGCGCTGAGACGCGCGGCTCATGGAGCGCCACCACCCCCTATGCGTCAAGATGGTGTCCTTGCCCCAAGACGCACGGCCCCACGGCGTGATCCACCACGCCATGTGCCCGCGCATGAAGAAGGAAGCTACCAAGAGGTTCCTCGGCCACAAGAAAACGCTCCAGCGCTCCCAGCACCACCACGACAAGACCGCGTGCCTCCTACGGCAGCGGTGCGCGAACATCAAGGCCAGGCCCCACATCAGCAAAGAGCCCCGATGGCCACGGCAGGCTGCCGCGCCTTCACTCCTGAGCTGCGTAACGTTGTCTGGCCAGGCAAGTTCAAGCCGGATCTGCCTCCTTGCTACGACGGCACCCCCGACCTTGCAGAGTTCCTACAGCTCTACTAGCTAAGCATCGAGGCGGCCAACGGCGACGAAAAAGTCATGGCGAACTGGTTTCCCATGGCTCTCAAAGATGGCGCTCGCCCGTGGCTCCTAAACCTGCCACCAAGCACGATCTCCTCCTGGGATGATATGCACGGCCGCTTCGTCGCCAACTTCCAGGGCACTCGCGACTGCCCTCCGGCCCCAGTTGACCTACGCCGCATCAAGCAACAACCAGGAGAGACCCTGCAGAAGTACATCCATCGCTTCAACAGCGTGCGTCTCAAGATCCCCAAGGTGACGGTTGAGGCCATCATCTCAGCATTTTCCGATGGCGTCCGCGACATCAAGATGAAAGAGGAGTTCGCCATCCACAAGGAGCGGTGCATGACTCTGGAGCTATTCAACATAGCAACCAAGTGTGCGAGAGCTGAGAAAGGGCGTCTCACCCTCCTCGAGCTCCCTACTGCCGACCCAGAAGAGAAGAAGGCCAAGGTCAAGGACGTGAAGCACAAGGGAGTGGCCGTACTCGCGGCAGAGCCAGACACAAAGCACGGCCGGGACCTCCCCGAGTCATCCAAGGGCGGCTGTCCATTCTGCGCCTTCCACAATGTGTGTAGCCACAACACCAACGATTGTCAAGAGCTCAGGGCCATTCGAGATGAACGCTTCAGTCGACGCCCCGAGCGCAACGATCGAGGCTACGACCGAGGAGGAGGACGAGGTGGAGGACGCTGGGATGACCGCGGCTCCCGCCAGGAGTGGCACGACAAGCCTCGTGAGGGCGCCTGGAGGGACCAGCCTCACGAGGACTGTCCTCAGGGTAATCCTGGTCTTCCTTCGCTGCGGCCACCACCAAGAAGGAACGACGACCACCATTAGGACGAGGGGGCTGGGGGCTTCCAGGAGTCGCGCACCATCGCTTGCATCTTGGGTGGTGCTCAGGCCCCGGCTTCCCAACGCATCTTCAAGCAGTTCTCTCGCGAGGTGAATGCAGCCCTCCCCAAGCTCGAGGCCACGCGCTCGCTCAGATGGTCCAAGTACGCCATCACCTTCAGCTCGGCGGACCAGCTCAAATGTGCGGCGACCACTGGCGTCCTCCCAATGCTCTGCTCACCCATCATCAGCAATGTCCAAGTCACCAAGACCCTCATCGATGGCGGCACAGGGCTCAGTGTCCTTTTTGTCAAAAGGTTCGACAACTTTCAAGTGCCCTATGATCAGCTGCAACCTACTAAGCCCTTTTCAGGAGTGACCGACGGCTCCACCTCCCCGATAGGGCAAGTTCGTCTCCCTGTCACCTTTGGTCAGCGCAACAACTACCACACTGAGCTCGTCGACTTCGACGTCGCCCACATCTGTCTGTCGTACAATGCCATCCTCGGGTACCCAGTGTTAGCCAAATTCATGGCAGTGACCCACCATGGCTACAACGTCCTCAAGATGCGGGGAAGCGCCGGAATCATCACAGTGCCCTGCGAAGAAAGAGATGCGGTGTGCTCGCTCGAGCGCACCTTCCAAGCCGCAGCAGTCGAAGACCCTGACAGCGAGGGCGCGCAATACCCTTCTGAGGCCAACGCCAAGAAGAAGAAGAAGCAGCTACTCCGCACAGGGCCTCAGGGGAGCAGCGCCTCTGGCGGTGCCACCTTAGGATCGGGGCCCGCAGCTGGGGCGCCTCCCTCCCTTGCATAGGAAGGCGTGCCCGGCGCCCTCCTCGGGTAGGGCTAGGGGGCTCTCTTCTGGAGGGCCTCAGACCTGGCCAGCATCACGAGGGAGGCGCTCGGGCACCACATGGAGGCGTGCTTCGCGGCACGTTTCCCTCAGGAGGGCACCGGGCGAGGAGCGCCCGACGCTTAGGAGTTCATCACCAAGGCCACCCAGGAGTTTCAGGAAGCAAGGGCGATACGCGATGACTGCCGCCCACCTAGTGTAGCTCCCCACCCGGGCGAGGATGGCGAGTTGCGCGTCTGCATCAACATCCTAGGGCTCAACAGGGCCGCATCTCAGGAGCGCTTCTGGCCTTCGCGTGCTGGCCGGTGTGAGGGTCCACCTCACAGCTACGTTCACATGCCGTTTGGCCCGCCGAGCGTAATAGCCCCCTTCCAGCGCAACCTACGGAGCATCCTGGCGACCTAGGAGGCCAGGCATCACGCGGTCTTGGCAGAGATGGAGACGGTCCCCAGGGAGCCACCTGAGCCCCCCGAGCCTCCTGAGGCTCAGGGTCTCGACGGCTCGTGAGGAGCGACTTCTTCAGCGCGCGCCTTCAACTACCCCAACGCTCCTTCAACAACAAAACCAGCTAATATTTTCCAAGTTCATTCAGCTGGGAGCGCCCCCTGGGCTGCATCATTCCTAGGTCGCATGGGCCTATCCCTGCGGCATGTATCCTTTTTACGCCTTTAAGCTTACTTTGCTGGGGACGCCCCTCGTGCTGCATCATCCCCAAGCTGCTTGGGCCCGTCCTAGCAGCATGCATCGTTCTCGCATCTATCTAAGCTATCCGGTTCCCATGCATAAGTTATTTATAGTCATCACCTGCTTGGTTGCCACCCACCGCGGGAGCTTATGCTCGGGTCTGTCCCTGCAACGCTGACAAATCTGAGCGGTCGAGCTCTGGCTCGCGGACGCCCGCACATGTCACCTCACCAGGCCCTCAGTGCCTTCACCTTCTTGCGGGGCGACCAATGGCAGACCGGCAATCATAGTGGAAATTTGTGTCCCTCCTCACGCTAACCTACAGGAGCCTCCTAAAGACAATTGCAGGCGGTACCGCGGGCTCCCTCTTTTCCCATGCGATTCTCTTGCATGTTAAAAAGGGGGCTCCTGAGCATCGCGACTCAGGAGCTCTTACTGGCTCTCCAGCCCTCACCCCTTGGTCTTGACCACGGCACCACGACCTGGCATACCAGCGGCGGCTGAGCTCGCTCGAGGGCCGTGACCTGAGGACATAGAGCACATAGAAGAGCGTGGAGTAGAGGGGAAGGCTCGCACGGGCCTAACCTAGCTACACTACGACCGTCGGCACACGAGTCTAGCATAGGACAAGGAAACAACTCCGAACTACCAAGATAAGTTTCGCACCCGGGTCGGCCAAGCGCAATGGCATAAGATTCTCACTTCTTGCAGCCCCGCCGCGGCGGCGTCGCCTCCCTTTCCCACCTTTAGGCAGCTGCTTGCGCGCTAAAGGGGACCTCTTGAGCATCGCGCCTCAGGAGCTCTTACTGGACCACGGGCCGCTCACCTCCTGGCCTTGACCACGGCATCGCGACCTAGCATACCAGCGACGGCGACAGCTTGCCTGGGGACCAAGACCTGTCGGCGTAGAGCACCAAGCTGCCGTGGGGTTGGAAAGGGGAGACCGAGCCGAAGCAGGACTTGCGTTTGCAAATTTTCATAATAAAGATAATATCAACAAAAGACATTACAGACCCTTTACACACCCCCACGAGGTCCGTCTTGATTCCTCGCAGGGAACAAAAGAAGGGAGTGTTTAGGGGCCCTATCTACATGCGCCAGCACGACCGACACCATCATCAACAATGGGCCACGAGAGGCCGGCGCCAACCCCATCAAGATCAGCGACAGCGGCGGCCAGACGTTGCGGCCTTGCTCTGGGCGCGGCGAGAGCTCAGGGGCACGTAGCTGCCGTCGCTTGTCTCCAGAGTCTCGTCAAGCTCGGGAGAATCGCTGGATCATCAGGAGTCACCGCTGCTGCTGAAGGAGTTGCTAGTGAAGCCAACGGCAGGCTCTGTGTTGGCCGTTGCGCCGTCCTGACAACCCCCGTTAGGGCAGCACTCCAAGTGGCAGCCTTCCTCGTCGAAGGCCTTGAAGAACATCATGGAGGTGTCGTCGTACTCAAAGTGAATGGCGAGGGTGCCTTCCGCATGGCAGACTCGAGCAAGCTCGCCCTAGCCACGGCCCATGAAGATCTTCCTTAGGGAGACGACTCCGACCTCTACTCCAGTCGCCAGGGTGTCGCAGTCGGCGTGCTGCAGCCAAAGCTCGAGGGGACCCCTTAGCGGCATCTCGGCGGCGGAGAACTGTGGGAAGAAAATCCAAGTGCGCAGAGGCATCGCTGGCCACATCACGAGTTCACGCGAGGAGTCCGCGGCGTGGGCTCCTGGGGCGACGGCGTGCGTCACCACGCCGCGGCAACCACGTCCACGGAGTGGGCGGCGCCGTTCGCCGCCTCTCCCTCCTGAGCCCTCGGCTCGGGCGTACAAAGGCAGCGGATACCCGGGAGGTGGCCGCTCACACCAAGGCCTCGACACCTCCGGCCTCATGACTATGTCGCAACGATGAGTCAGCCTCTTCATCGGCGGAAGTGGCTCGGGCTCGTCGAGGGGGGTTTTCCCTTCTCCGCGGTCGAGAACCTCCGTATCGGCGCCATGATTGTCTCTGCAAGTGATGGAGCAAGGAAGAAGAAGATCTAGGAGGAGCGAAGGAAGAGATGGGTGATGGGGGCTCCGCCCCCTCCCATTTATAGGCAAGAGGAGGCCAACCGCCAGCCTCCACGATCTAAGGTAATAATGACCCTTTTTCTGCATGCAGCAGGGACTCGTCAAGTCAGGCAGTTGATGTGGCAGCATGGGGAAGCGAAGACGCCCGCGTCTAGTCAATCGCCACACATCAACCAAGGCCGCAGGCTGTTGGGGCCTGCGGCGCTCCACACTTGCCCCTTGGCTTCGCCTCCAAGCCAAGTTCGAGTGCGCCTTGGGCCCGGGGGCTACTGTCGGCATCCTGGGAACGGGGGTCCCCACACTTGCTTGCCTGCGGTCCACGACGTGGCTCCACCAGTGGCCCTGTACGGCCCATCTTCACCAGCAAACACTCAAGACCCTCGCGAGGCGGACGACGCAAGACCTCCTCAGGGGCGGCCTCACCAGGCTGGCTCGCGAGGGGCGGAGAGATCAAGGCAAGGGGTACCTCGCGAAGTTCCTGTGATGCAAGCCATGACGACCAAGGCCAGGCGGGCACCAAGCGGGCACCAGCATGCGCAGTGTCCTCATTTCCTCTTTGGTCCTAATGAGGCAAGCATAGGCGAGGAGTCCCGAGGCAGGAGGCAAAGGTTTCCATATCGATGCAACGAGACCATGACCAGCAGGACGGCATGAAGGAGGTCACCCTGGAGCCCAGGACGGCGTCATCACCAGAGCCTTTGGTAGGCGAAGGCCATCTTTGGAAGGATAGCTTATACTAGCTGTCCCCCTTCAAATTGGCCATTGTGGGATCCCTTCCCGCCTAATATTTGGGAAGAGGACCCGGGCCTCTATATATAGGACTAGCCACCACCGTAGGGAGAGAACACATTTTGGACCGCATCCACTCCACCAAGCCAAACACACAAGCTCGCCAAGCACAAGAACACCTCTCCTCAGGAGGTTGTTCTTCCCTTGTAACTGTTCATCCTCAGCCCAAAAGGCAATCCACCACACCACACGGTAGTAGGGTATTACACCACATCGGTGGCCCGAACCAGTATAAATCTTGTGTCCCTTTGTTCCACGAGTTTGACGCGCTAAGACTTGAGATTGCGGTGAGGGTGAGAGCTTGGGGGAGGAGAGATGTCCGTGCGCACCCTAGTGTTCGAACCTCAAGGGTTTTGCCAGAACCCGAAATCCGACAACATCCTATGGTCACTGCAGCTAGAATCGTTTATATTGACTATGTTGGCAAAGCCATGTGTCCGCGTCAACTTAGTAGGCTCACAAGTCAGCCTCCAAATCTGGTTGGTCCCAACTTGCAAGGGGAGGAATCATTTAATTCGTGTAATAAGGAGGCACTTCCTTCCATGCGAAGATATAGCTAGTGGGTCCCAGCTTACAGTGGGGGAATTTTTTTTGAGAAATACAGAGGCCCTTTCGGTGGGTCCCCGCTGTCGGGTGGAGGAATCAATATTTTGCGCATAATAAAGAGGCACTTCCTTGCATGTGGCCATGGACCCAGCTATCAGTCTCTCCACATACAATCCTCTTCTGATAGATGTCATTTGTTGACCACGCCACGTTGAGAGCACCAAGGCGGTGGACGACGGCAAGGCTTAGGAAGGGAACGACCCAAAGTTGGAGAAGACCCGATAGTTGTTTTCCACATGGAGGGGAGTACAAGGGTTTACTGGTTCTTTTGCCGTTGCCAGAGAATAACAACATGTGTGGTGAGTAGAGGGATGGCCAGCCCGGCGATGGGAGTAGGGTGGGACGGTTAGGCACGCGCGGCAGCATAGCTGGCCACAAGAGGCATGAGCATGTCATATCGCAAGCACTGATTTGGGCGGCTGGAGCAAGAAGACCAGAGGTTGAAGAAGCAGCACGGCCGTTGGATTTACATCCTACAGTCACTACAACTACAATCGTTTACATTGACTACATTTACAAAGCCCTGCGTCCGCATCAACTCAGTAGGGCCACAAATCTGCCTCCAAATCTGGTGGGTCCTAGGTAGTAGGGGAAAGAATCATTTTTTTGCTCGTAATAAGTAGGCACTTCCTTGCATGCAAAGATGCTATTGGGTCCCAACAGTCAGCGGGGGGGAGGGGGGGGGGCTTTTTTCGAAATATGGAGGCCCTTGCGGTGGGTCCCCACTGTCAGGTGGAGGAATCAATATTTTGCGCGTAATAAGGATTAAGGAGGCATTTCTTACTCGCAAAAAAGGAGGCACTTCCCTGCACGCGGCCATAGACCCAGCTGTCAGGCTCTCCACATATAGTCCTCTTCCGATGGATGTCGTTCATTCGCCACATTGACCACACCGCATCGAGAGCACCAAGGTAGTGGACGACGACAAGGCCTAGGAAGGGAATGACCCGGAAGCGAGGAAGACTCGACAGTTGTTTCCCACACGGAGGGGGTATGAGGGTTTACTAGTTCGGCTGCAGTGTGAGGCTCCCGTCGCCGGAGAATAACATGAGGTGTGGGTGAGTAGAGGAATGGCCAGGCCAGCGATGCGAGTAGGGGGCGGGCCGTGAGGCCTGCCCGACAGCTCTACCGGCCACAGGAGGTGGGAGCAGGCGATTCGGCCAGCGCTGGTTTGGGTGGCTAAGATCAGAGACCGAAGAAGCACGATTGTCGTTGGATTTACATCTAACGGTCTGACACTGGTAGAGTCAATTGTTGACTAAGTTTATTTTTTGAGAAACATTGTGTACGCATGAACTTAGTAGGCCCGCAAGTCAGCCTCCAAATCTGTGGCAGGCAACATACAACCCATTTGCTATCTTTTTAAATAATTTTCAGCCCATTTGCTAATTCTTAAGGAATTTATTACAACCCATTTTCTGCCCAGGATCAGGGTCCAAATGTTCAACCTAATTTTGCATATTTCAGTGGAGTCCGAACTATTTTAATCCAGAAATGATAAAAAATTATTTTGTAAGAACTTATTGATTTTCCAAATAAAATATTGTTTTATTTTTGTAATAAGGCATGGGACAATTGTGTTGGTTTTAGGGAAAAACAATGGTAAAAATATCAGCGATGGGAGGGAAAAACAACAAAAAATAAGGACGTAAAGATGAAAAGGGAACTTTACCTATTTTTGATATAATAATATATGCATATGAACTTGTAAAAGTATAGGTAGAGATCAGCAAATGGAAGTAGGACATGGCGTTTTTAGAGGAAAATAGAACTGGGCTGTGCGTTTTCTTTAGTAAAAAAACTGCCTACAGATATTCTAAGAGAAAATATAACTAAGGTTGTTGGGCCAGAGGCCACTTGATACCTACTGGATCTTTGTGCCCCATTGTCATCATGGTCTAGGCATGTTAAAAACTAAACCAAGTCTGGGCAGTCTATAGCCGAGTTGATAGTTGCTCGACCTCAAAAAACAATATACATGGTGGACCCCAGTTATCAGTCTGTACTTGTAGAATTATCTCGTTTATTGACTACATTGAAAATTTCATGGGTTTCACCATCTCAAACGTCAGTGATTATTTTTCCATCGTGATAATGAGTGCATGCAATTGCTTGCGTACGAACATGGACCTGCTGGTTCAGTACGGTTAGGCTCTGTATGGACTGCCCGCTTGTGGTTCCACAGACGAATTTCATGCAAATCGAATGATTTTCAGTGAAACCGGACCAAATTCATTGCATTTTATACATTTCTTTTTATTATGGAACATTTTACATATTTCAACTAATAATAACCGACTAGGCCTTTTTTGAGTCCATGGGAGGCGCTTCACGCAATCGAGGTCACGACACTTAGCTGTTTCGGAAGGCCCAAATCCATCACTCCTCTCTTTTAACAATTTGCAGCCGGGCTTGGTGTGCCACAACCCAGTCCCGATGTGCTGCGTCCAACTATCAACCCGTGAAACCTGATGGATCCCGTGCATACTCGAAGATGTAATTCTTTGTGAAGAACCGAGAATTTAAACGACAGATGCTTATGCTACACATCATTAGGTGCCTCAAAATTCGTTTCGCAACCATTCATTCAGCTTTATATGCACGTCGACCCTTGACATGATGGTTGGAAGCAAATGCCAAGTTCATACCGACTTAACAACAATACCAACTTGCAGAAGACTAGGTAGAACAAGTACTATACCAAACTAACGTATACTCTTTTTAGTCTTGGCCCTAGTGTTCGTTAGGTAGAACATCTTGGAGATGACTAGCTCCTGCTCCTTCTCTTGCTCCAGGTCCCTGAGGTGGTACTGGAGAATTACCCAATTGGTCCTTTGCTGGTCGAAGTTCTTGTTGGTGTGCAACACCAGAACCTTTTTGCTGCCCGTCTGCAAGCCGTTGACCATCACCAGCATGGTATTGCTGGTCTTATGCCACATCTCATGCATGCCGCACTATGAATGTATCTTGGGACTCGTCCGCATGCCCCTTTTGAATGCCCTGGAGTTGCGCTGGAAGAAGTGCTTGCTTAGGCCACTCGGTGTGATACCTGCAGTATTGGCGAATACAAGTTTTAGGGTATGTAGTTGGCATTTTCATAACATCTTTGGCATGTTGCACTTACTTGCTTCACTTTTGATTAACTGTCAAATTGTAATTGCTTCACTAGGTCTACGTCTAAAAAGAAAAATAGAGGTATAAACAAAGGAATATATTTTGTGAAAGTTGACAGCCGATCGGTGTCTCACCTGGAAGTTTCTCAGGATGGGTGTAGCAAATGGCGTGTTCGCTGTTGTTGGTTAGCATGAACAAATTGATGAGACGGTGAGATCACGCGCTGTTGATACGTCTCCAATGTATCTAATTTTCCAAACACTTTTGCCCTTGTTTTGGACTCTAACTTGCATGATTTGAATGGAACTAACCCGGACTGACGCTGTTTTCAGAAGAATTACCATGGTGTTATTTATGTGCAGGAGCAAACGTTCTCGGAATGACCTGAAACTTCACGAGGACACTTTTCAGAAAATAAGAAAAATACCTGCAAAGATGAAGGCCAAGGGGGCCACCACCTTTCCACGAGGGTGGGGGGTGCGCCCCCTACCTTGTGGGCCCCCTGTTGCCTCTCCGACTCCAACTCCACCTCCATATATTGAGTTTCGGGGAGAAAAAAATCAGAGAGAAGAAATCATCGCGTTTTACGATACGAAGCCGCCACCAAGCCCTAAAACCTCTCAGGAGGGCTGATCTGGAGTGCGTTCAGGGCTCCGGAGAGGGGAATCCATCGCCATCGTCATCATCAACCATCCTCCATCACCAATTTCATGATGCTCATCGCCGTGCGTGAGTAATTCCATCGTAGGCTTGCTCGACGGTGATGGGTTTGATGGGATCTGTCATGTAATCGAGTTAGTTTTGTTAGGGTTTGATCCCTAGTGTCCACTATGTTCTGAGATTGATGTTGCTATGACTTTGCTATGCTTAATGCTTGTCACTAGGGCCCGAGTGCCATGATTTCAGATCTGAACCTATTATGTTTTCATCAATATATGAGTGTTCTTGATCTTATCTTGCAAGTCTATAGTCACCTATTATGTGTTATGATCCGTTAACCCCGAAGTGACAATAATCGGGATACTTACCGGTGATGACCGTAGTTTGAGGAGTTCATGTATTCACTATGTGTTAATGCTTTGTTCCGGTTCTCTATTAAAAGGAGGCCTTAATATCCCTTAGTTTCCGTAAGGACCCCGCTACCACGGGAGGGTAGGACAAAAGATGTCGTGCAAGTTCTTTTCTATAAGCACGTATGACTATATTCGGAATACATGCCTACATTATATCAATGAACTGGAGCTAGTTCTGTGTCACCCTAGGTTATGACTGTTACATGATGAACCGCATCCGGCATAATTCTCCATCACCGATCCATTGCCTACAAGCTTTCCATATATTATTCTCCGCTTATTTACTTTTCCGTTGCTATTGCTATCATCACTACAAAATACCAAAAACATTACTTTTACTACTGTTACCTTTTGCTACCATTATCACCACTATCATATTACTTTGCTACTAAACACTTTGCTACAGATATTAAGTTTCCAGGTGTGGTTGAATTGACAACTCAGCTGCTAATACTTGAGAATATTCTTTGGCTCCCCTTGTGTCGAATCAATGAATTTTGGTTGAATACTCTACCCTCGAAAACTGTTGCGATCCCCTATACTTGTGGATTATCAAGACTATTTTCTGGCGCCGTTGCCGGGGAGCATAGCTCTATTCTTTGAATCACTTGGGATATATATATGCTTATCATTATGAAGAACTTGAGAGATCCAAAAACCAAGATCTATCCCTCAACTACGAGGGGAGGTAAGTAACTGCCATCTAGCTCTGCACTTGATTCACCTTCTGTTTTGAGTAAGCTTGCGACACCTACACCTGCTTCTGCTATTCGTTCTGATATGTTGCATGTTATTGATAATGCACTTCTGCTATGCATGATACTTATGATGAAACTACCTCTATGCTTGATACTATTATGCCACTTAGTGCTTTTCTTAATGAACAACTTGCTAGGGCTAGAGAAATTGAAAATATTGAATCTGATGATACTAATGAAAGTGATGATGAAGAACCACTTGCCATTCCTAAGGGTTATGTTTTTTATCAAGATGCTTCTTTAGCTATTTTAGCTTGCAGAAATAGAACTGAACTTAAAAGATTATTAGCTAAATGGAGTAAGCAATCTCTAAATGCTAGAATGAAACATGACCCTGCTTTTGCTACTTCACCTATCTTTGTTACTGATAAGGATTATGAATTCTCTGTTGATCCTGATATAATTAGTTTGGTTGAATCTGATCCTTTTCATGTTTATGAATCAGAAACTTTCATGGCACATCTTACTAAATTGAATGGTATAGCCACCCTATTCACTAAAGATGAGAGAACTCGCTACTTTTATATCCTTAAAATATTTCCGTTCTCATTAAAGGGTGATGCTAAGATATGGTTTAATTCTCTTGATCCTAGTTGTGTGCGTAGTCCCCAGGATATGATTTATTACTTCTTTGCTAAATATTTCCCTGCTCATAAGAAACAAGCTGCTTTAAGGGAAATATATAATTTTGTGCAAATCGAAGAAGAGAGTCTCCCACAAGCTTGGGGGAGGCTTCTCCAATTACTTAATGCTTTGCCTGATCATCCTCTTAAGAAAAATGAAATACTTGATATCTTTTATAATGGACTAACCGATGCCTCTAGAGATCACCTGGATTGCTAGTTCTATTTTCAGGGAAAGAACACCAGATGAAGCTGAAATTCTATTGAATAATATGTTGACAAATGAAAATAATTGGACACCTCCGGAGCCAATTCCTGAGCCTATTCCTAAACCAACTCCGAAGAAGAGGGGTATTCTATTTCTCAGTCCTGAAGATATGCAAGAGGCAAAGAAATCTATGAAAGAAAAAGGTATTAAAGCTGAAGATGTTAAGAATTTACCTCCTATTGAAGAAATACATGGTCTTAATTTACCGCCTGTTGAAGAAACATATAATACAAATCCTTTACCTATTGAAGAAACTCATGGTGTTGATAACCCGACACGAGTAGTAAAGGTAAATTCTCTCTATGGATATGATAAAGCTGTAATCCCATTTACTAAAATTGCTAGCCCATGCTTAGATGAGTTTGATAAATTTATGGCTAAGCAAGAAGATTTTAATGCTTATTTTGGTAGACAATTAAAATACAATTCAAATATGCTTGGACACTTGGGTAATTATATGGCTAATGTCAAAGGTGAACTTAAATTTATTAGTAAACATGCTTCTATGGTTACCACTCAAGTAGAACAAGTACTTAAAGCTCAAAATGATTTGCTCAATGAATTGAATAATAAGAATAATGATAATGCTGTTAGAGTTATGACTAGAGGTGGTAGAATGACTCAGGAACCTTTGTATCCTGAAGGCCATCCTAAGAGAATTGAGCAAGATTCTCAGAGAAATAATATAGATGCACCTAGTTCTTCTAAAAAGAAGAAAAATGATAGGACTTTGCATGCTTCTAGTGAACCTGTTATTGAACCACCTGAGAATCCAAATGATATTTCTATTTCTGATGCTGAAACACAATATGGTAATGAACCTGAAACTAGTGGTAATGTTAATGATAATGTTCATGATGATGCTCAACCTAGTAATGATAATGATATCGAAATTGAACCTGCTGTTGATCTTGATAACCCACAATCAAAGAATCAATGTTATGATAAGAAAGACTTCGTTGCTAGGAAACACGATAAAGAAAGAGAGCCTTGGGTTCAGAAACCCATGACCTTTCCTCCCAAACCATCCAAGAAAAAGGATGCTGAGGATTTTGAGCGCTTTGCTGAAACGATTGGACCTATCTTTTTGCGTATGCGATTAACTGATATGCTTAAAACCAATCCTTGTGCTTAGTATATGAAAGATATTATTACAAATAAAAGAAAGATACCGGAAGCTAAAATTTCCACCATGCTTGCTAATTACACTTTTAAGGGTGGAATACCAAAGAAACTTGGTGATCCAGGAGTACCCACTATACCATGCTCTATTAAAAGAAATTATGTTAAAACTGCTTTATGTGATCTTGGAGCTGGTGTTAGTGTTATGCCTCTCTCTTTATATCGTAGACTTGATTTCAATAAGTTGACACCTACTGAAATATCTTTGCAAATGGCTAATAAATCAACTGCTATACCTGTCGGTATTTGTGAGGATGTGCCTGTTGTAGTTGCAAACGTTACTATTTTAATGGACTTTGTTATTCTTGATATTCCCGAGGACGATAGTATGTCTATTATTCTTGGAAGACCCTTTTTGAATACTGCAGGGGCTGTTATTGATTGCACTAAAGGCAATGTCACTTTTCATGTTAATGGTAATGAGCACACGGTACACTTTCCGAGGAAACAACCTCAAGTTCATAGTATAAACTCTATTGGAAAAATTCCATCGATTATATTTTGAGGTTTTGAATTCCCTCTTCCTACTGTCAAGAAGAAATATGATATTCTTATTATTGGGGATGTGCATATCCCCGTTGAGGTAACATAGTGTTATTCGAAATTTCTCCGGTTCCATGTTATTCGGAATGAGTTCATTAACAAGACTTGATCAATCTTGTTAGTGGATCCCTTTTGATGATCATGAGATGGATGAAACTAGAAGGCACTACCTTTTGTACCCCACTTTTACTTTCTGTTATTTATATTAAATAAAATAAAAATAAATATTTGTGTGTCTGTTATCTGATTATCCGTGCAATATAAAAATACCTCGAAAATAAAAGTTTTCCAAATGCCCTAAAAATTAAATATGATTTTTTCTAGAATATTTGAGGATTTATGGAACTAAGAACACACCAGGGGGCCAACCACCTTCCCACGAGGGTGGAGGGCGCGCCCCCTGTCTCGTGGGCCCACGGTGGCCCTCCTCCACTTATCCTTTCACCCATACACTCCTTCTTCCTCCCACAAACACGAATAACCAGCTCAAACCCGAGTCCAAGCTCGTTTTGCTGCCATTTTTGATCTCCTTGCTCAAAGCACCTCTCACAAAACTGCTTGGGGAGATTGTTCCTTGGTATGTGACTCCTCCATTGGTCCAATTAGTTTTTGTTCTAGTGCTTTATTCATTGCAAATTTTTGCTGCTTAGGTGACCCTATTCTTGAGCTTGCATGTCAAATTTATATGGTCAAAAGTAGTTTTGATGCATGATATAGGCCCTAGGTACTTGTAGGAGTAGTTACTATCAATATTATTGAGTTTGGTTTACTTTTATTTTGAAGTTACTAAAAAAATTCAGAATTTTTCAGAGGACGAAAAATGCTTAGGAAAATGTTCCAAGGTGGTTCTTCAAGGAAGCAAGGACCCAGGCTTGCAATGCGTGATGCTGATGAAGAGCCACCAAGAGACGCTCCAGTGCGTCCTTGTGAGTGGCCTTCTGGAAATTTTATGGATCGAGCGGGAATAAAAGAAGAATTCAAAGCATATTTGTGCAACGCTGATCTCGTGAACTTCAAGGAAGAGAAGTGCAGTCGGTATCATAATCTCACTAGTTCCTTTGTGAGGAGGTTTGAATTTTCAACTTCACGTAATTCTCCAACTGTCATGTTTGATCTTTATGATAAATCTTATACCATGGACTCAGAGGATTTTACCACTGCATGCAAACTTCCACAATGGGGTAGTATAAGAGATCCTTGCAAATATGAATTTAGAGATTTTCTTGCTAGCATAACTGTGGGAGAATCTAGAGATATTACACAAGCTACCATAAGGAGCATTCACTTTCCTGCTATACATTATTTTGCTCTCTTCATAGGTAGATGCATTAATGGTAAAGATGAGGCATGTCACATGTGTGTCCTCGATCTCAGTATTCTTAGGAGTGCTGTGTTAGGAGGCCAATCTTATAATTTGGGAGCCATTGTTGCACGTAGGTTGCACCTTAATAGATATAATGGAGATTTCTTTGGAGGAATTTATGCAACCTGCATTGCTAATTTTCTTGGTATAGACATACGCGAAGATGATATTGAATTACCACCTGCTTACCTAGACTTTAATGCTATGGTTCATCACCAGTTTGTTGAGAGGAATGAATCACCTCTCCAGTACCGACTAATCTTTGACAGACACCGTGTTGTCCGTATTACTCTCCCTGCCCCTGCCTTCTTTGATTATCAGGCAAGAGGAGGATATACTATTACCAGAGAGGAGGCAAATGAGTACGAGAGGAGAGAGGAGGCCGCTCGTCGCCACGCTGCAGCTCAGCAGGCGATAGCTGCTGCATCACAGTATGACCCCAGCTACTATTATGGATATCAACCAGGCTAGCCGTGGCCATAGACCAACATAGGCCAAAAGCCTAAGCTTGGGGGAGTACGTATTTCTCACCAATATTACATTTATGCTCACACACTCATTGCTAGATATCGGTGCTCATACTTTTTCATTGTATCATCCATGCTAGTTTATTTTCCTTTTTATGCTTTCTTCTTGTGTGTTTAATAAACCTTAAGAAAAAACAAAAAAAATTAGTTGTAGCTTTTAATTAATTTACTTTCCATGCTTGTAGTAGTAATTAAAAAGAAAACCCAAAAAGATTTCCTACTCTTCTTTTGCTTGTTGGCAGCTTTCCCATGTAAATAGTTTTATTTCTTTTCTTTTCTTTGGGGGTCGATAGGAGAAGACCATGATTAAATTGTTGAAGTGGCTCTTATATGCATAAATGTTGATCTGAAAAAGAGCCCATATTGCCTTGTCTTCTCCTGTTTATTGAATGCTTGCAGATTCCAGCTTAGTCCAATGCACGCGCATTATTATTATTATTCACATCGTTCGGTCATGCAAGTGAAAGGCAATTATGATGATTATATGATGAACTTATTGAGATGAGAAAAGCTGGTATGAACTCGACCTCTTTTGTTTTTGTAAATATGATTAGTTCATCGTTCCTGATTCGGCCTATTATGAATAAACATGTTTGCAATGACAACTAGAGATCACAGTTTCTTGTGCCATGCTTGATTAGCTATGAGTTATAATGGTTTACCTTGCGTGCCAACATGCTATTAAAATGGTTATGATGTGGTATGATAGGGTGGTATCCTCCTCTGAATGATTTAAGTGACTTGACTTGGCACATGTTCACGCATGTAGTTGAAACAAAATCAACATAGCCTTCACGATATTTATGTTCATGGTGGATTATATCCTACTCATGCTTGCATTCGGTGTTGATTAATTTTAATGCATGTTCATGACTGTTGTCGCTCTCTAGCTGGTTGCTTCCTAGTCTTTTGCTAGCCTTCACCTGTACTAAGCAGGAATACTGCTTGTGCATCCAATCCCTTAAACCCCAAAGTTATTCCACATGAGTCCACTATACCTACCTATATACGGTATCTACCTGTCGTTCCAAGTAAATTTGTATGTGCCAAACTCTAAACCTTCAAATAAATATCCTGTTTTGTATGCTCGAATAGCTCATGTATCAACTAGGCCTGTATGTATCTTCCATGTTAGGCGGGTTATTCTCAGGAGGAGTGGACTCCGCTCCTCACTCACGAGATAAATGGCTGGTCACCGGGATGCCCAGTCCCATGCTTTATGCAAACTAAATCAAAATAATTGCAAACAAAACTCCCCCTGGGACTCTTGTCAGTTGGAGGCACTTGTTGTTTCGAGCAAGCCATGGATTGATGCTTGTGGTGGAAGGGGGAGTATAAACTTTACCATTCTGTTTGGGAATCGCCTATAATGTGTGTAGCATGGAAGATATCACCATCTCTTGGTTGTTATGTTGACAATGAAAGTATACCGCTCAAAATATTATTCACCTCTATTTTAAAACTGAGCTCTGGCACCTCTACAAATCCCTGCTTCCCCCTACGAAGGTCCTATCTATTTACTTTTATGCCGAGTCATCATCCTCTTATTAAAAAGCACCAGTTGGAGAGCACTGCTGTCATTTGCATTCATTACTGTTAGTTTACATTGAGTATGACTTGACTGGATCTCTTTTACCATGAATTACAATGTCTAGTCAGTCCTTGGTCTTTGAAGGTGCTCTGCATTTATGTTTTGCGGTCTCAGAAAGGGCTAGCGAGATACCATCCTGTTATATCATATTATGATTGTTTTGAGAAAGTGTTGTCATCCGAGTTTTATTATTATGGCTCGCTAGTTGATTATGCTATTGATATGAGTAAACTTGAGACCTATGCGTTATTACAAATGTGGTTAGTTATAATCTTTGCTGAAAACTTGAATGCTGGCTTTACATATTTACAACAACAAGAGCAAACAAAGTTTGTAAAAGTTTTTCTTTATCACTTTCAGTTTGTCAATTGAATTGCTTGAGGACAAGCAAAGGTTTAAGCTTGGGGGAGTTGATACGTCTCCAACGTAACTACTTTTCCAAACACTTATGCCCTTGTTTTGGACTCTAACTTGCATGATTTGAATGGAACTAACCCGGACTGACGCTGTTTTCAGCAGAATTACCATGGTGTTATTTATGTGTAGGAGCAAACATTCTCGGAATGACCTGAAACTTCACGGAGACAGTTTTCAGAAAATAAGAAAAATACCTGCCAAAGATGAAGGCCAGGGGGGCACCACCTTGCCACGAGGGTGGGGGGCGCGCCCCCCTACCTCGTGGGCCCCCTGTTGCCTCTCCGACTCCAACTCCACCTCCATATATTGAGTTTCGGGGAGAAATCAAAGAGAAGAAATCATCGCGTTTTAGAATACGGAGCCGCCGCCAAGCCCTAAAACCTCTCGGGAGGGCTGATCTGGAGTCCGTTCGGGGCTTCGGAGAGGGGAATCCATCGCCATCATCATCATCAACCATCCTCCATCACCAATTTCATGATGCTCACCGCCGTGCGTGAGTAATTACATCGTAGGCTTGCTGGACGGTGATGGGTTGGATGGGATCTATCATGTAATCGAGTTAGTTTTGTTAGGGTTTGATCCCTAGTGTCCACTATGTTCTGAGATTGATGTTGCTATGACTTTGCTATGCTTAATGCTTGTCACTAGGGCCCGAGTGCCATGATTTCAGATCTGAACCTATTATGTTTTCATCAATATATGAGTGTTCTTGATCCTATCTTGCAAGTCTATAGTCACCTATTATTTTTTATGATCCGTTAACCCCGAAGTGACAATAATCGGGATACTTACCGGTGATGACCGTAGTTTGAGGAGTTCATGTATTCACTATGTGTTAACGCTTTGTTCTGGTTCTCTATTAAAAGGAGGCCTTAATATCCCTTAGTTTCCGTAAGGACCCCGCTGCCACGGGAGGGTAGGACAAAAGATGCCATGCAAGTTCTTTTCCATAAGCATGTATGAGTATATTCGGAATACATGCCTACAATTATATCAATGAACTGGAGCTAGTTCTGTGTCACCCTAGGTTATGACTGTTACATGATGAACTACATCCGGCATAATTCTCCATCACCGATCCATTGCCTACGAGCTTTCCATATATTGTTCTCCGCTTATTTACTTTTCCGTTGCTATTGCTATCATCACTACAAAATACCAAAAACATTACTTTTACTACTGTTACCTTTTGCTATTGTTATCACCACTATCATATTACTTTGCTACTAAACACTTTGCTGCAGATATTAAGTTTCCAGGTGTGGTTGAATTAACAACTCAGCTGCTAATACTTGAGAATATTCTTTGTCTCCCCTTGTGTCGAATCAATAAATTTGGGTTGAATACTCTACCCTCGAAAACTATTGCGATCCCCTATACTTGTGGGTTATCAGCTGTCAGCACTCACTTTGGCCTCAAGATGCTCAAATAGCTCCTCATCCGTGGGATCGAACTTGATGCCAGCCAGTAGCACTGGTCAATCCTTCTTGGACTTGCATCGGTTAATTCCAGTTAAATGGTACTCAATGTATGATCAATCAACTGTTTAAGTAAATGATGAAATATTTCGACAAATAAGTGCTACTCCAAATCTGAAGTCCACAACACTCGAACAAATTGGGGTCTCTGCTTCATTACTACATGCATACTCTAGAAACTTGAAAACCCCCATAAAGATCGAAATCACCATATTGGGCGACGGGAAAAATACTCATAGGAGCGTCCTCACCGGTTCCTTCCTTCATGCGACTAGATTGAAGAGCATCCTTGTTGAGATCAATTTTTGAGCGTCTTCCTTTTGACTACTTGCTATGAAGTTTAGCAGCTTGATGTAGGGTAGGAACCCTATAGCCCAATCTTTCACGATAGGAGCGGAATCCCGTGAAGAACACGAAGAACACGAGGTGGAAAGAGAGGGAAAACACAAGGGGAACACAAGAGAAACACTAGACCAACAAGAATAAGTCACGCATGTGCTAGATCCTCGAATACATAAGAGAAGATACACGATCCACAGACAACTAAGGATGATACAAGGGTAGCCGGTCTTCTCCATGAGGAGGTCTTGAGTTCTTCCCTAAAAGGGGTCTTGAATCCGCTTGGAGGATCTTCTTCGGTGGAGGCTCGAATCTCCGTGGAGAAGGTAACCAAGTGGATGAGCAAAGCACTCACACAAACATGAGCTAAACCTTTGCTAACCCTAGCTAGAAGGAATAGGAGGTCTATAAATAGTCTTAGTTCAAAAGAGGGGGCGAAGGGGTACATGGGATGCGGCCCAACACATGGCAGCGAACAGGCGTCGGACGTCCGGGGGTCACGGTCGTCCGGAGGCTCGCGAGGGTCCGAACGTCCGGTGCCTGTCGGACGTCCGTAGATTCGGCTCGGGTGGTCTCCTGTCGGGCGTCCAGTCGGGGTCGGACTTCCGGGCGTCGGTCGTCCGTGGGGCATCGGATGTCCGTAGGTTTCGGCTCGGTTGTGGAAGTGTCGGTCGTCCGGAGGGAGCCGGATGTCCGGAGCCTGGAGGTTGTCGGACGTCTGGGGTTCGTCGGTCGTCCGGAGCCTGGGGACTGTGAGCAGTACTTCTTCTTGCGTCTTCATTTCCAGGCTTCCCTCGCGGATGGTGTAGTTGTCCCTTGGCACTTGCACTCCTCCTCATCGTCCGTAGTGTTCCGACAATACCTATGCATGCACATGAGTGGAGTGTCAAGTAGTATACCATCCTCGAAGAGGTCAAGTGAGCACGTGTAAAGGAGATGATTCACCTTTGTGTATGTGAAGTAGAGGTTGCATGTGTCACTTGCCAAACGGACTCTTGACATGGTGATGTCCGTAGGATGCTCCGCATCATAGCTCCAGTAGCTCATCGCTCATCATACCAACTGGATTGGAACAAGGCGGCAGCTGGGAGGCAGGGAGAATGGCATCACAACTAATAGACTCCACATGGCAATCATCATACTCATCGTAAATGGGTAAATCATCGCATGGGGAAGTCGCACTAGCATAAAGCATGGCAATAGGGGGATCAACATCATGCAAGCAATCAATGTCATGAATGTCCACTAGTGGGCCTAGAGCATCACCTTCACCTATGTTACCTTGTTCATTCCACTCAAGTGGTGTAGGTGAGGTGGGAAAGACCAAATGGTGGTCAATATCATCATCTTGATGGAACCATGTGGGGGTGCATCATATTCCACCATGGCCATCATCTTGTCCAAAGGTAGGATGAGGTCGTCGAGAATCAGCGCGTCATCATATAAGGGATCTAGCACCAAATGAGAAGACACGATAGAGGTAGATGTCAAGTCATTAGTTTTGAAAGTGGCCTCACATGACCTATCAACTATCTCACTCTCTCTATGTGGTGGTTCACTCACTCCCTCAAAGTAGGTGCACTCAAACTCACATATGGTGGAGTCACTCATCTCACTCAAGTGGTGGGGGTTGTGGCTCTCCTCACATGGGAATTGTGGCAACACATATATGGGGCTAGTGGTGAAGTCACTCTCACTCTCAATATGGTGGCACAAGTCACTCAAGTCATCATACGTCACCGTGGTCGAAGGGAAAATCCCATGCTCAACCATCTCATTGTCGTCGCCGTGGATGAAGGCCGAAGATGGCACATCATCACTCTCGCCTCCTAAGATGGAAGCATCATCCTTGCTCGTCACCATGTCGCTTGCCTCCAAAGCTTGGTCCTTGATGGTCTCCGTAGTCGTAGTCGTCGTTGCACCATCTTGAAAAAGAGTCGAAGAAGACTCGGCATCATCAATGCCACAAAGAGGAATGGCGGTGAAGTCAAACTTGGGAGCATCATCTTGGAGCTCGTCGGGCTTGGACATCTTGGTGGTACTATCCTCATGCTCTCCTTCTTGGAGCTTGGTCTTAGAGAAGTGTGCTTGGGGTCGAGAAGCCTTGGCCTTCATGAGTTCTTGTTCCGCCTTGAGAGCACCAATGTAGTTGTCGTCGAGGGACTTGTAGTTCTCGAGGAAGATCGTCTTGGAGATGTCATTGTGCAATCCCATCATGAAGTGGAACTTCATCGAAATGGGGTCGTCCACGCCGGCTCGTTGCAAGGTTTCTTCATCTCCTTGAAGTACTCGTCGATGGACTTGGATCCTTGGGTGGTGTTCTCCAATTGGCGTAGAAGTTGTTCCGTGTAGGTTGGAGGCACAAACTCTCACCGCAAAGATCTCTTCGTCTTGGGCCAACTCATGTTGTAGGTCTCCGAAGGTGTGTGAAGCCACCATGTGGACGCGTAGTCGTGGAAGTTCCTTGTGGCGCACTTCACTTGATCTTCGGGAGGAACTTGATGTAGCTTGAGGTAGTCGTCCATCAAACACTCCCACTCGAGATACTCCTCGGGTTCTTGAGTCCCATAGAAAGGAATCACGTGGTCGATGTCAAGGTCGTAGTAGCTCGTGGAAGTCACGGACTTGAGCTTGGGGAGCTTCTCTTGAGGTTCTTGTGGGCGAAGATGCCGTATATCCGAAGGCGAAGATGCCTTGAAGTCGCTTGGCGAAGATGCCAAGGGATATGGTGAAGTTGTTGAGCAGTTGTTGGTGTTGAGCTCTTGACCTTCATGTTCGTGGTGGTGATGGTGTCGATGCCGATGTGACCTTGCCGGAGATGGTAGCTCGAAGGCATGTGCTCTTGAGCGTCTTCTCGAAGATGAGGAAGACCGCTTGTAGGACTTGATGAGGGCTTTGATCTCCTCCTTTTGAGCTTGCATCTTGGCGTCGTTGGAGTTATTCGTGGCATCGAACTCGTTGTTGTTGTTGTAGACCAAAGATGAAATGCCTTGCCTATCCATCACTCCAAGAGAAAAATGTGAGTGGTAGAAAGAGAAGAACGAATACCAAATGTACCTTGACCGAAGTTGAAAGTGGATCAATGATAACTCCAATGTGGACAAGGAAATAGCACAATTGGTACCAATTCTTGTCGGTCTCTCACACCTACACAAGTAAGGCTTATGGTGGAGCTCAGTGAGGATAGTGGCACTAATGTTGAAAGAGATTCACAAATTCGCAAGTGTAACAAGTAGACCAATAGCTATATGTGGCACACAGAAACACACACACGGATAGATAAATGGGGTCGTGCAACCAAGGAATGAGCTCAAAATGTGGAATCCACGGAAAATGCTCTTGTTGCGCAACTCTAGAGAGACGCTAGCACGATTGCTCAATAGGCGGATACGACACTTGTGCACAACCTATAGGAGACAAAAATGCAACGACTTCTATCCCAAGTATGCTATGTATATGATGTTCCGGTGGTATGATCCAAGATGATCAGATAAGACAATCTTATGCAATGTGGTATGATGCTATGGCACTTGCTTACAAGCTCTTTGTTCACTCTTTTTCTTTTCTTAAAAGCTTATTCTTTATTCTTTTTTTGTATGCCCACTTTGTGAAATGCACAAACTAAGATAATAATTGTGTATATGTGGGAACAAACTTGAGGCACAAGAGATGATATGATGATACCAATATGATATGGTATGTATGCAATGGAAGGTGTAGCTCGATGATGACTAATGTGCACAAGTAAAGTTGCCGACAATACTCAAATGGCTAGTCTCGGTAGGCAAGTAACGCAAAATGGGCTAGGGGTTAACAATGCAATGGCAAGGGAATATACAATGGAGGGATACCATGATACCAAGATGATATGGAGGTTACCGTCCATGTCGATGATGAGTGGTAGTGATCTTGATGGAGATACCAAGATGATGGAGACTCATCCCTAAGTAGCCGAAACACCTTAGGAAATGGAAAAACCGTGAACTCAAAATCTCAAATGTCAAATGGTGGTAGCGGAAGCTCAATGGGATTGCAGAAATGGAGGGTATGGTGGTGGACTATACACGGGTGTCGGAGTTGAAAGCACGGTCCCTAAGTAGCCGAAACACGTTAGGAGACACAACTCACAACACAAACAAAATTGAGTTAGGTCGGGGAGGCGGGAGTGTGAGGTGGGCAAAACAATGCGGAAGTTATGGTGGTGGTGGTGGTTGACGAAGAAGCAACCGTCCCTAAGTAGCCTAGACACGTTAGTAGACTCAAATCACTCCTCAAGCAAACACTAATGCGATGGGGAACAAAATTGGTTAGGTTGCGGAAGTCGGTGGTGGTGTAGTGAAGGATGTGGTGGAAGCCCTAGGCAAAGATGCCAAAGTTCCAAAAATTTGATGGAGTCAAATGGTTTTGGTGGTATTTTTGTGGGACGGGGGATGTCAAGAGCTTTCCAACGAGCTAAAGAACATGAAAATCGGACTCCGGGCGAATTAGTTATGGCCGAAACAAAAATCAGCTGAAATCTGAAACTACAGGTTACGGACGTCCGGACAAGGTCGGATGTCCGGGCGGGCTCGGAAATCCGTAAATTCGGCTCGGGTTAGGGGTTTCGGTCGTCCGGAAAAGGTCGGACGTCCGGTCGTTCCAGGGGCTCCGGACATCCGGAAAAGGCCGGTCGTCCGGTGGGTCATGGTCAACGCGAGATGCGAGATCCGGGGCACGATTTTGGGCGGAAAATGATGATTTTGAGGTCAAAATTGATGAGATTTCATGGGTGAAAGATGGGGAAACTTGGGGAGATGCTAGATCCACTTGAAACCAAGCAAATCCATGGATCAAAATCAACAAAACTTCCTCAAACCAACAAATCACAAAAAAAAATTGGGGCTATTTTTGGTGGGGATTTTCGAAATTGGGGAAGAACACAACAAAATTAGGCTAGAAAACGAAGAGGGTAGGCTCCGAAATCGTGATCAGCATGGCTCATGATACCAAGATGATGTAGGGTAGTAACCCTATAGCCCGATCTTTCACGATAGGAGCGGAATCCCGCGAAGAACACGAAGAACACAAGGTGGAAATAGAGGGAAAACACAAGGGGAACACAAGAGAAACACTAGACCAACAAGAATAAGTCACACATGTGCTAGATCCTCGAATACATACGAGAATATACACGATCCACAGACAACTAAGGACGATACAAGGGTAGCCGGTCTTCTCCATGAGGAGGTCTTGAGTTCTTCCCTAAAAGGGGTCTTGAATCCGCTTGGAGGATCTTCTCCGGTGGAGGCTCGAATCTCCGTGGAGAAGGTAACCAAGTGGATGAGCAAAGCTCACACACAAACATGAGCTAAACCTTTGCTAACCCTAGCTAGAAGGAATAGGAGGTCTATATATAGTCTTAGTGCAAAAGAGGGGGCGAAGGGGTACATGGGCTGCGGCCCAACACATGGCAGCGCACAGGCGTCGGACGTCCGGGGGTCACCGGTCATCCGGAGGCTCATGAGGGTCCGGACGTCCGGTGCCTGTCGGACGTCCGTAGATTCGGCTTGGGTGGTCTTCTGTCGGACGTCCGGTTGGGGTTGGACGTTCGAGCGTCGGTCATCCGTGGGGCGTCGGATGTCCGTAGGTTTTGGCTCGATTGTGGAAGCGTCGGTCGTCCGGAGGGGGCCGGACGTCTGGAGCCTGGAGGTTGTTGGACGTCCGGGGTTCGTCGATCGTCCGGAGCCTAGGGACTGTGAGCAATACTTCTTCTTGTGTCTTCGTTTCCAGGCTTTCCTCGCGGATGGTGTAGTTGTTCCTTGGCGCTTGCACTCCTCGTCGTTCGTAGTGTTTCGACTATATCTATGCATGCACACAAGTCGAGTGTCAAGTAGTATACCCTCCTCGAAGAGCTCAAGTGAGCACGTGTAAAGGAGATGATTCACCTTTGTGTATGTGAAGTAGAGGTCGCACGTGTCACTTGCCAAATGGACTCTTGACATGGTGATGTCTGTAGGATGCTCCGCATCACAGCTCCAGTAGCTCATCACTCATCGTACCAACTGGATTGGAACAAGGCGGCAGCTGGGAGGCAGGGAGAATGGGAGACTGATTTTGTAGAGAATGGGAGAGTGTTGTTGTACTACCAGAGGGGTGAGGCTCACTTTGGTGAATCGAACACGCCACCGGGACTCTTGTGTCATCTCACGCGCAGCATATTGTCATGTAAATTCAATGTGAGGACATGATGAATAATTTGACCAACGTATACTAGTACTACTGTACTACTTACTAGCCGTACAACAACTACTTACTAGTTACTACTACCTCTGTCCTGGTTTATTGGTCCCCTTCGTATTTAGTGTCACACTTTGACCATAGGTTTAACTAACAAAACATCAATGCATGTCACCGAAAATTATACCATTGGGAACTATGTTCATATACAAATCCAATGATATAATTTTTTGTGACATGCATTAACATTTAGTTAGTTAAATTTATGGTCAAAATTTGACTCAAATTACGAAGGGGACAAATAAACCAGTAGCGCAATATATGGTATAGAGGACTACTAGTACTACAAATTTAGAAATGGAGTACAAAGTTACAAGGCTGTGCGACAGACTTTGTAGGCTACATGAGTAATACAAAATATAATTCCCGTTGGACAACATTTTCACCAACAAGTACGCACCTGAAGCCTAATCGATATACATGGCTTCTGCACAACATCTCCATCATCATTATCAGTACATTCTACGCAGGTGAGTTATGCACTTGATCCTAGAAAGGTATCTATCCTTCAAAGTAACTACAGTACATAATATCCAACAAAAGAGGGTCATGCTATAGCAGCAGGATACATGGCTAAGTCTAGATATCACTATGAATCGAGTTGTGCATATTTGTTGTTGCCATGAACCACATCGCCACATGTTGGGTTTGCAAAAGCCATTCATCGCTTGTAAGCTTGATGCCTTTCACACACTCAAGATCATCTGGAAACAAGCTGTGTCGACGAATCTCTGGATATGGTAATTCATGAAACCCATGGTACGATGTGTAAACATAGTTACCCTTGGAGAATGGAAGTTTCATAGCACGGTAATCATCGCTGGTGGTATGATCGATGATTGGTGTAGGTGAGCACGACACCTACGGGACCGCATGGATCCCTTCTATGGTTTGGCAGGGAAGAGGCGTGGTGCAAAGAGCGGATCTAACGGTTAACACAATGGATTTTTACCCAGGTTTGGGCCGCTGAGAAGCGTAAAACCCTAGTCCTGCTTGAGTGTATATCTTGTGTTCTTGAGCTTCGGCTCACCGCTATGCATGCAAGATGGGCCGAGAGGTTCAAAAGTCCGAAGCCTCCTCCAGTACGTCGTGGGCCTCCTTTTATATGCCCAAGGGGCTGCCACAGTGGCACACAAGAGGTGTAAAGTAGCTACAGTGCCTATGTTTATCACCAGCGTCTTAGGACAAAACACATTAAATGTGTTGCTTACGTGCTCCTCTACTTTATCGAGGACAGGAGTAGAACCCGTCCCGTCCGTCGCCGCCCCGCTCCGTCTTGACATGCGTCCACGCTGGCAAGGCATGCAGTGCCAAGTTGGCTGGCCAGCTGCCGCGCTGGAGAGGTGGCAGGATCTTCACGAGGATCTGCATTCCACCACACAGGAGCTTGCTAGGCTGGCTGGCCGGCCACTGCACTGGAGTGGTGACAGGGTGGCGGAGTCTTGCCGCGGTCTTGTTAGTGCCCTGCAAGCCGTCCCGACAAGGATCTTGCCGGGGTTGCTCAAGTTGTCCCGGCAAGGATCTTGCCGGGGGTGGCGCAAGCTATCCCGGCAAGGATTTTGCCGGGGTCCAACTCGTCCTCTGTTCTCTGGATTGTCCACTTCTCTTCGCCTTGTATCTCATTTTTATCCTTGATTGAGTTCTTCATGCCTCGCCGCGCGTGGGGTTACGACTGCTCGTGCACAAGTATGGGTGCTAAAGGGCCCAAACTTTAGTACACCGACAGCAGCCCCCCGGCCTGGGCCACGCACGAGCGCGGAGAGTCATTGGGCCAGGCCCAAACAGTGTGCGGGTACGCATGGTAGGGTATAACTGCTATAATCTTCTCATCTGTTGCGCTTCCCCATGATTTATATTGAGTGCGCTGCATGGGGGTCGTGCGTGGAACGGTTGCAGCATGCCTGTGCCTGCGCCAATGCCTTCACGTCGAACAGTGAAGAGGCAGCTCCGTGCCTTCCCCATAAAAAGAGGAATCCGCAGGGGCACTGCTCATTTACCCCTTTTGCCCATTCCAATCTAGGAAACCGCCGTCTCCTTCTTCTTCCTCAAGCCCAATCCGGAGC